>NC_056737.1:1811645184-1811705184 GCF_019279795.1 Protopterus annectens | reverse complement strand
ACCTGCTTCCCAAGGAACTCTCATCTCTCTCCCCTCAGTGAAACTGTTCAAAAAATAACTCAGAGAATACCTTACTAACCACTGGTTATGCCCATGTAGTAACCCAAACTAATCTTACCACCACTTTCTCTGAACCCTATCTAAATAACCATTTGCAATTTTATTCCAACTCTCTCTATGCCTCAGAGAGTAGACACACCTATACTAATTTAGTATTTATAACATTTTCATACATATGATCTTCTTCTAATTATGTACTTGCAAAGTTTGCAACTTGCAGCAGTAACTTATCATATATAAATATCTATATAGACATTCTTTATATTTCTTATTACATGCTGCCCTAAAGTTGCTATGCTACTATAGGATAAATGGGATGACTCACTGCTAAATATTGCTCCTGGAGCTGCTATATTTGTTTGCGTATTTTTTTTCACCTCTCTTTCTTAGTGTGTGCCGCTTTAAAATTGTTAGTTGTTCTAGCTGTTTCTTATCTTCTGCTACTTTAATAGTAATATTTGTCTATATAACATTTGTATTCTTCACCTTAAAATTGTACTGTACCTTAATTTGTTACAATTTTACTTATCTGTACCTGAAGTTGTTAATATTTGCTTATGTGGAGCTTTCTCTCCGGGCCTATACTGAAAATGGACATATATCCAGTTAGACTAGCCCAGTCAACAAATGTAAAATAAAATAAAATAAATAAATAAAATATTTTCCTGTGCCCCTGTCGAGCAGAGCCACAGAAGTGATCCCTGGAGTGAATTTCCTATTTCCCATCCACTCATCAAGATTTTTTCTTGAAGAGTGCTAATGAAGACCTTTTCTTGACATAGACAGGTAGTTTGTTCCAGAGTATGGGAAATCTCTGGGACAGGAATCTATCCATCCAGCATGTTCTGTTTATTGTGGTGACAAGGTTTATGTCACTAGAGCACGTATCTCTGAGGGATTGGGGTTTCTTTAGGTGTAGCATGTCCAACAGCTCTGGGTTTGACATAGCTTTATATGTTAGGCAGAGATCATCTCGGAGTAGGCGATATGCTACAGAGTAAAGCTGGAGTTTTTTGAGATGGTCAGCATAGGGCATCTGTTTGAGTCCCATAATCCTCTTTGTGAGGTACTTCTGTGGCCTTTCCAGCTGTTGCAGATGTCTTGTGAGGTACATTCCAAAAGGGGCGTTGTACTCTATAATGGGTTTAATGAGAGCTGAGTAGAGAGGAACAATGACCTCTTTTTTCCTGGATAAGAACCCTTTCATGATGAGGTGTGCCACGTAGAAGGATTTTCTGACTACTGTGGTGATGTGATTATCAAAGGAGAGACTACTGTCCACCTGAGTCCCAAGGTCTCTTATCACACCTTCAGCATTAAGTAGACTGCCACCTATGTGGTAGTTCATGGGTACAGAGTTTTTACCAAAGGGGATGACAATTCACTTTTTGGCGTTGAGCTTGAGGCCACGGCTCTGACACCAGGCATCTATCTCAGTGAGGCCCTTCTGTAGGATGTCCATGTCATTTGGGGACTCGACTATGGCACCTAATTTGCATTCATCTGTGAACTTCATCAGCCAGAGGCCCTCTGTGTGAACCCATACTTCAGAGAAGTAGATGCAGGAGAGGAATCAGGACTGAGCCCTGTGGCACTCCACTTGTCACCGGTCTGAAGTCGGATTTGGAGTCTGCTACTTTCACAGTGTGGATTCTGTCAGTGAGACAATTGGCAACCCATCTTGAGACATATGGATTTATACACAGTTTATCTATAATTCCAGAATGGGGGATGGTGTTGAAACCCTTGGCGAGGTCAAGATAGGCTGTGTGAACTGCCTTACCCTCGTCTATGGCTTTGGTGACTGTTTCAAAGAAGTCGATCAGGTTCAGGAGGCATGATCTGCCTTTCATAAACCCGAACTGGGAGGGATCCAGATTTTGGAGGTTACCGATGTCTTTGTTGATGAGTTCCATGATGATACATTCCATGGCCTTGCAGACCAGGCTCATCAGGCTAATAGGTCGATAATTCCCGGGGTCCATGGTGGCTCCTCCTTTGTGGAGTGGTATAACTGTTGCTGTGCACCATTCAGTGGGTACAAAGCCTATCGTGAGGCTATGATTGAACATGGTGTTTAGGTTGAGGGGCGGTTCATTCTGAAGTTCGTGTAAAATGCAACCTGGGATGTTGTCTGGTCCCATGGATGCTGTGTTCTTGGTTTTGGAGAGTGCAGTTTTTACCTGCACAGTTGTGATTGCAGGGGCTCTGCATTCTCCTGGTATAGATATGGGCCCTTTAGGGGGTGAGAGGGGGGTAAAGTTAGCACTGAACCTAGGATGTTGGCGATATCAGTTGGTTCTGTAATTTTCGTGCCATTGTGCTGTAACTCAGACCAGATCTGGGTGTTGCCATTGAGACTCTTGACATAGCTATAGAATGCTTTGTGGTTGTCCTTAGAATCAGTGGCAATCTTGTTTTCATAGCTAGCTTTGGAGGATTTTATGAGGGATCTCAGCTTCTTACTGAGGCTGACCAGGGAGCTCCTCCACTCATGGGATTTTACTCTCTTTTGCAACAGTTTCTTCCTTCTGTTGTAGAGTTTGTTTATAGCAGGGGGACCACCAGATTGGATTCCTTTTTTTGGAGGACAACATCTTGGTTCAGTTAGGGATAGCACGATCCATGCACTTGTGTAAGTGCTTATAGAGTGCATTTGTGTAGGATTCAGCAGTCATAACTGTATTGTCCATCTGCATGCGTGTCATGAAGTTTGCCACTTCTGTCTTAAGAAGCATGAAGTTGGCTTTGGAGAAATTTTTTACAGTGGTTTCCTTAATGAGGGGCGGGGGCAGGATGTGGATATCTATGGTGATTAGCTTATGGTCGGATATGACCAACGAGGAGTTGACTTTAGGTGTGGAACACCGGTCACTCATGTTGGTAATGACTAGGTCTAAGATATTGTTGCCCCTGGTGGGGGTGTGGATAATTTGATCCAGGGCATTGGAGTTTATGAATTCTAGAAAGTGGTGAGCGAAGGAGTTGGTACCTGAGTAGTTTTCCCAGTTAATGGTGGGATAGTTGAAATTGCCCATTATTAGGGTGCTTGGTTGAACCCTAATATTTTCCAGTATATCAAGAAAAGAGGAGTGAGAATCCTGGGGCATGGTGGGGGATCTGTAGCAAGCTACAATTTGGATTGCAGTTTTGCCCAGAGTTAGTTGCACTTGGATGATTTTGGATGCATTGTGTTGGGCAACTAGCCTGGAGATGTGGATATCCTTAATGAATATGGACACACCTCCACCTTTGGTGTTTCGGTCCAGGTTAGATGGCCGAAAGGTATGGTATGTGTTATAGCCTGGTAATGTAGGGGTGCTCTCTGGAGCCTTGAACTAGGTTTCAGTCACTGCACAGATATCAATGTTCTCCATTTTAAGGAGTGCCTCGAGTGAGTGCATTTTGAGGTTTAGACTTCTAGCATTGAGTAGCATTACTCTCAGTTTTTGCTTGCCTGTACCAGTTACAGTGGTGGGACTGTCATTTGAACCTTGCCTAAAAAAGGCACTATAGGGGCAGAAAGAGCCTTAGCCAGTATCCGGAATCCCAGGGGCGACAGGTGCAGGCCATCTCTGGCAAAGCATCGTGACCTGTCGACCATGTCATCCCAGGCAGACAGATACTGGATCCCCTTAGAATGACACCAGTAGCTTAGTCAATTGTTGAAATCAATCATTTTGTCCTTGTACTGCGGTATCATTCTGGGCAAAGGTAGGATGCTACTCAGGGCTAGGGTCATACCTGCCTGGATTACAAGATCGGAGAGCTCTTCCATGTCTCTTTTCATGTAGTCCAAGGAGGTACATCTCAGGTCGTTCACACCAACATGGAGAGCGACAGAGTCATATTTGTACTTGTTGTGGAGTGACCTGAGTCCGTGGGCTATGTGGTGGATCCTGGCACCCACAGGCAGCTAACAGTAACCTTCACCTTGTTTAGTCTGGTGAGTGGAAGATCAGTGTGCCTGACTATAGAGCCACCTATAACTAATGTGTTGGGTACGTTGTTTTGCCTTATGGGCTGTAGTTGAGTGGCACACTGAGTCTGTGGGTTATGTGTCTTTTCGGTTGTGTTGAGTGGAGGTTGCTTGCATTTCTGCTTTGGAGATTTCTGCTGCTTGGGCAGATTATTACTGAGAGCCTCCGTGAATGTTTTCGTGTTTCTATGTGTGAGTTTTGGTGGTGTGGGTTTAGTGGGACTATGTGATGATTGTGGTGTGGTACAAGTGTTTACCTTCTCCTCTTGACTGACAAGTTCAGTCTTGGTTTGAGAGAGCTTTGCTTCCAGTTTGGCTAGACAAATGCATCTCTCACAGGTTGTAGTGTTGGGTGGTAGGAGGAGAGGGTTGTCAGTGTAGATGAGGCAATTGCTGCATTGCCCTACGATGCCCTGATTCATCAGGTAGACAGGAGAGAACACCGAGAGCTGTCCCTTGGACATGGTAATCACTATTTTCCTCTAGACAAGTGAGGGAAGTATGTACTAGAGCTGTTTTCCTCTAAGCAACTGAGGAAGATAAGTACAAAAAACTGTTTTCCTCTAGGTAATGCTGAATGTTGAGTGCTGTAGTAATTCGTAGCCTATTTAGTGGTTACAACAGTTCTGAACCAGTGCTGAGCATGAAGAAGCAGATTCAAGTGCTAAAATTAAGAATCTGGCTAGTTCTAAAGGAAAAACTGAAGAGTAGACTTTATGGCACCAGGAATAGTTTAAGCCTAGCTAAGCGGCACTGCGCAATGAGCAAACTCGCACAAACCATGCAAACATGGGTTTTTAACTCAGAAAGTTGAAAGGGATAGAAATCAGCCCAAAATAGCCAATAAGGTTAATTTCAGAGCTGGAAACCACTCCTCTTGCGACAGATAGGATGCTCTAATGCTTACCACTCTCACTGATAAGCAGAACGACCTCCCACTACCACAGCAAGGTCTGGACCACTCAGAAACATAGAACTATAAAATTAAGCAGCAAAAAGCAAATTAAGCAGTAAAATGCTCAGAAAAGGCTGTCACACTTGAGTGTGACACTTACAGTACTAAATGCAGTTTAAATTTTTAACTTTTAAGCAGATAAATCAAGTGCACACACAGTAAAATGATTTAACAGTAAAATGCAGCAGAAATACAACAGAACCACAGTAAAAATGGCTTTTTAAAGTGAATTAAAACACATGTATTTATGCATAGTCCTAAAAATGTGTGCAGTGGGCCCATGGTTTTGAAAATAACACAAAGGTACAGTTACTCTCCCACTGGCTAGATCCAATTTTCTATGAATGTGGGTTTCAATACAGTTTAAATGAATGTGAGTTTCAAGGGCAGACAAGTTTATTGTTGCGCATGTTAAGTCTGTTTTCATTGTGAGATTGCATTGGTTAATTTAGCAAATGGCTATCAGTGTTTGAAATAAAAGTTTTAAATTAAATCCAAATATATGTAAGCATTGTAGAAGTAAATAAGAAAATAGTATGCACACTGACAGGTTTGAACAGTATTTAAGACAACTGGGGAGAAATAACCAAGTAATGGGACACTAGAATGTTTCCAGGGGGTGCTGGCTGCAGTGGGTGCCCTGAACCATTATTCTGCTTAGGGCCCCATTTGACCAAGATCCACCCCTGATAACAAGGAAGAGACTAGTTTGCTAACCTACTAATCTGATTCACCTTCTTCATGGTCTTGTGAGCCATAGTGCTTTGCGTCATACGTACAAAGTGCACAAGCACAATGCCAGACAGGTACAAGTTAATTCTAGTTAACAGTTGTACCCTAATGACATCAGAATATTATGATTCTTAATGGAACCAGAGTACAATACTGGTGTTTGGACTATATTAACTGGCAGTCTCTAGCATACCTGTTTTTTATCACAGCTGGCCTGTGCCCAATACTAGGATATAAGAATTGTGTAGCCATGCTCCAAAAATGTCGCACCCCATGCTTTTTACATCTGTTATGTAATCCCGCCTTTTTAGAATCCCCTTAAATATCCAAAGGTAAAACACTGTTTATTCTGCAAGTTTTGATTTGCTTAAAATACTTGTTCTGGAGTCTGTATTGTTAAAAAGGATTGTTTTTTTTCATAAGTATAGGTAACAGTGTAGTAACTTCAGGAAGTTAGAACTGCTAAAATTACAAAATACGTGGCACAAGGTAAATCCCTGCTTTCAGCCTCTCAGCCCACCCAAATGTTTTATATGACAATTAATGCTCACTATAATAACAGTACAATTAACTATCTTAGGGTGACTATCTCAAATATACATCACCATGGTGGTCATTCATCATAAACAAAATTTATAACAAAAGGAAGCTACTCCTTAAAACACAAAGTAGAGTCAGAACCACCTCCTAATGATAACAGTTTAAAAAACTGAAGGCCACCACATAGGCCAGTAAAACATCCCATTGTTTAGCATCTGAGGCAAAGAATAACTACAAGTCCTTCTTCATCTACATTAGAAAACTAAGAAATAATTTGCTACATTGTTATGAACGTTTCCACAATGAGGCACCCCACTCAAACCCAATTTGCATTGCAAATAGATTTGCTGCACATTTCCCCACTAAAACCCCCATTCCAACTCGAATCATCCCTGAGCCACTGCATCCCCTTAATATTACAAAGGAACATGTCCTCCAGGTATTTTCAAAGGCCAAAAACATTTCCTCCTTGGGTCCTGATAATATACTGGGTTCTCTAATAAGCAGAGGGAAACATGCACTCACAGAACTCCTCCTTGGACTGTTTAACCTGTTAGCCACAGGCTACATCCCTGATTCCTGGTATTTTGCCATGGTAATGCTCTCCACGAGGAAGAACACACCACTGACTCTGAAAACTACAAGCCTATCAGCCTTACATGTCTGATCAGTGAAGCCATTGAGCACACCATTACCAACCTCATTAATCTTCATAACAAAAAATCTCATTAGGCTTGTCCCTCAAGAATTTGACTTCATAAAAGATAGATGGTGCCTGCTAAACATTATTAACTTCTTTGAGAAGGTCACTCAAGTGGGTGGATAGTGGTCATATTATTCATGCTGCTTATCTTCTTGATCTGGCCAAAACATTTGATACCATACCACATGTGAGAACTGTAAATAAGTTCTTGGCCTTAAACATTGATCCCTATGCTTTAACATAGATAGCCAAGTGGGTTAAAGGCAGAACACACATTGTCCATGTAGCAGATACCTCTTCAAACAGAAAGAAGGTGACCAGTGGTGTCCCCCAGGGATCCGTTCTAAGTCCTCTCCATTTTGGTATTTATTTCTCTGCTCTCATAACTAAAAACAATGATCTCTGGTTGGCCATATCAGTTGATAATTGCAAACTGGCTATAATTGTCAAAACCTCTGAATATATCAATACCCCTCAAAATGGGTTAACATTGGTAAGCACCTAGTGTATGGAAAACATGTTGCATCGAGAAATGTAGTATTATCCCTCATTAGGAAACAGGAAATCACTGCAGCCTACAGTATTGACAACATCCTTTTATCAAGCAAAACAGTGATTTAGAGATCCTGGCCCCTGTGAAGATGGTTCCCTCTCCTTTGATCCCCAAGTGGCTATTGTGGTCAGGAAATTCTTGTATATTTTGCAACTAATTGCCAAATGCAGTTCTTCCAGATCTAAGGAAGTGATCCCTTTCATTCTGCAATGGACAAACCCATTATAGAATATAATGCATCCTTAGGCATGTACTTTATTTGACACATTAAAACCCCCAAAAGCCTCAGAGGTTCATAGCCAAAATGATCTCTGGTATCAATAATCATAGTTATTAGGGGAGACTGAAAGCCCTGTTCCTATTTTCTGTGTCTTATAGACTACTGAGGTAAGATTTTTGCCTTGTTTACTGCACTCTTAGGAATCCTGATATCCTTGATCTCCTTTTCTCAATTAATTGAATTGTACAGTTAACTCTAGAAAAACCTTATATTTAGACTGGGACTTACAGACCTCACCCTCCTTAAAATGGGTGGTAAAGTCTAAGGATAGTTATTTGGCAAGGTGCACATGGCCATTGGACTAATTACCTTGTATATCCTATGATCCTAAGAATAGGTCTTGCATCAGTTTGTTTTCTCCTGTTTTAATTTCTCCAAGTCTTTTGGGTTTTTAATACCATGACGGGAATGGACCCCATTCTTATTAAATTTCATGAGATTAGTATTGTTTCAATCTTTGATGTTAGCCAGAAGTACTTTTTGCAGCACCCGCAATGTACCCAGAATTGACTCCTTCTGCAATTCATATGAAGTTATATGTATAGGTAACATACCTAAGTATGATTGTAAATTATTTTTTTTTTTATAAGATCCGTTGCTCCTACTACTATTGGAACTGTCTGGGTATCCTACTTCCACATTGCCCTCTTTTCTGCCTGCAAATCCTATGATTTTGTGTTTCTCTGTACGTAAGAGACTGTAGTTACTGGGTATAGCAGTTTCAATGATCAATGCTACTTTTGCCTTTTTTTCCTGGACTACTCTATCTGGTTTTCTCACATCTATTTTTTGAACTGTTGGTAATGGGTGATCCCATGTAAGATAAACTTCATCATTTTCTAAAATGCCTTGTGTTTCATGTTTCCAGTGCTTCTCAGCTACTTCAATATTATAATATTTGCACAATCCCCAATGCAACATTTACCACATTATTATGCCTTTTAGTATCTGGTCCTTCCGCCATTAGTGTATCACACCCAGCAACAAGATATGCAACTGTTTCCAATTCTGTTTACAAAACCTGCTTTTGTATGTTTCTCCCACATGTTTAATGGACTTTGTTAACCAACATATATGTAGTCCACTATTCTGGACCATCAATATTAACCGGGTCTATATTATGACATTGAAAACCCGTATCATCAAGCACCACAACACCGACACACATAGCCGAACCACAAATACGCTGAATCCCCTAAACCGCGAATTTCAAATCTCAAATCGTCATAGTCGGCCAACACTACCGTGCGCTACATACTACATACCCAAACATAATAAATAAAACACATACATACACTAACCAAACCCTATTTCTAACCCTACACTAAACCTTACATACATTACTATCTATGCACTTACCTTAACCCGCACCCTAACCCTAAGGTCCGTAACTATCGCACACTTACCCTACAGACATATATCCAAACAAAACAAATAATCCAAACACATACAGTTAACAAAACCCTACTTCTAACCTTACACTAAACCTTACATACATTACCTATCTATGCACTTATCTTAACCCGCACACTAACCCTAAGGTCCGTAACTATCACACATTTATTTTTTATTTATTTTTTTATTTATTTATTTTTATTTTACATTTGTTAACCGGGCTAGTCTAACTGGAATAAGATCCATTTTCAGTAGAGGCCCGGGGAGAAAAGCTCCAGCACAGCAAACTTTTTTCAGTAAAAAATAATAAGTTCAAAAGCAGAATAACAGTAGTAAAGTAGCTCTAAACGGTTACAGCCATTTACATACATAATATATGACTGTAATAAATTGTTTAAAATTAAAAGAACTATAATAATAATTAAGCAGAATACAGACATACTGAATAGGTTCAGTTGACATTACAAGGATACCAATGTTGTGTTGAGGTGATATGCAATGCAATAGGAATAGGAACAAATTAGTAGTTTTCATTTGGAAGCAGGATAACAGAAAGTATATACTGTCAATAAATTTTAGAAATGTAACATATGACATAGTGAGATAAAGGTATCTAAGAGGCAGCAAGAATATGTAAAGTGGTGGAATATATTCTTGCTAGGAGCAGAGAAGATATTTAGTCAGGGTTAGTACAAGGACAAAGCCAGTGAGAACTGAGAAATTGTTTTATTCTTAGTTTAAAGAGTCTTGTGGAGGTTAGAGCTAGGAGTTCAGAGGGAAGTTTGTTCCAGTGTTTGCCTACGGAGTTAGAGAAAAGAGAATCTCCAGCTGAGTTTTTGGATTTGTTAATAGTAATAAGTGGCTTATTTGAGGAGCGTAGGTTCTTGAGATTGTTATAAGGGGTGATGAGGGTAGTCAGTATAGGTGTATAGGTGGGGTAGTACAAGCTCTTATGTATAATAGTGAGTTGTTGAGATAATATCTGGTTTTGAAATTCAAGCCATCCTAGTTGTTTAAGGTTGTTGCAATGATGAGTACAAAAAGGAGAACCTGTGGCAAATCTAGCAATGGAGTGATAGGCAGTAGCAAGTTTGTTTAGATTATGTTTTGAGAGATTGGTGTATATGGGTGAGGCATAGAGTAAGGTAGTGATTAAATGAGTTCTAGCTATCGCGATTTTGGTTGAAGGAGTGAGGAAGGGTTTGATTCTGTAAAGGGATCCCAGTTTCTTATTTACTGTTTTTATAGTGATGTTAGTGTGAGTGTCAAAGTTTAGATTATTGTCTATAGTAATTCCAAGAAGTTTGGTGGTTATGTCAGGAGATATGAGAGTCCCATTGTTGGATGTAAGAGTAAAGTGAAGAGGGGCAGACCTGTGTGTAGGAGTAAAAAGTAGGAGTTTGTTTTTTTTTGGGTTAAGTAAAAGGCAACGGTTTAAAAAACATTGTTCCACTGTGTTAAATGCATTTTGTGTAAGAGATTGTAGCTCAGCAGGGTTATTTGCTGAGCAAATAATAGTGGAATCATCTGCATACTGAATGCAGGTGGTATGTGGGATTGCTAGGTGGAGGTCATTAATGAAAATGGAAAATAACAGTGGACCTAAGATGGAGCCTTGGGGGACACCAAGGGAAATAGGGAGGAGAGAGGATAGGTTACCTTCCCATAGTACTGCTTGTTGTCTATTATCTAAGTAGGATTTAAACCATTGTAATGCTAGAGAATCAAGAGAAAGAGTTTTAAGTATTTTAATAAGGAGCTGGTGATTAACCATATCAAAAGCCTTAGATAAATCAATAAAGACAGAGGAGGAAAGGGTATTGTTATTACGCTTAGAATTAATACAGTCTGTGAAGGAGAGGAGGGCTGTAGTGGTGCTGTGGTTAGGTCTAAATCCATGTTGACAATTGGCAAGTAAGTTATTATCTATTAGGTGGGTGAGTACTTGCTTATGGACACATTTTTCCATAATTTTTGCTAGTGGAGACAGTAAGGCAATTGGTCTATAGTTTGAGATATCGATAGAGTTACCACCTTTATGAAGGGGGATGATGTGTGAGATTTTCCAGATAGATGGGATATTTCCTTCGGATATAGTTCTGTTTATGAGTATGGAAATGGGGAGGGCTATGGCTTTGGCACCTTTTTGCAGGTACTCAGCAGGTAGATGGTCAGCAGAGGGGGTGGTAGGTTTCAATTTTTCTAGTAGGGAGCAAATAAAGGATGTAGGAACTGGTTTTAGCTGAAGTACTGGAATAGGGAAAGTGGAAGAGGTGGTTAGATTGGGGGAAGTAGGAGATAGTTGTTTAGCTAGAGTAAGAATGGTGTCTGTAAAGAAAGAATTAAAGGCATTAGCAGTTTGTGTTGGGTTTTCTTGGTTAGAGCCTAGAGGGTAGGTGTTATAGATTGGCCTGGGTGTAGGAGTTTGTTGATGCTGGACCAAAACTTTTGTGGATTTCTTTGGTTAGTTTTTTGTAGTTGGATGTAAAAGTTTTTTTTATCTAGCAGGATAGCTTTTTTAGTGGTATTCCTAAGTTGTCTGAAGATTTGGTGGTCTGTTGGATTCCTGGTAGTGTGCCATTTTGACCACGATTTGTTTCTGAGGAGAATTTTTTGTCTAGTGCCTTTGGTGAGCCATGGGGCAGGTTTAGTGTTACTTCTAATAGAGCGTACTGGGGCATGTTGGTTAAGGATGGATAAGAATGAGGTATTAAAGTAGTCAACTGCTTCATCTAGGGGAAGTGTTTTTAGTGGTGACCAGTCACAGTGTTTAAGTTCTAGCTGGAAAAGTTCTGGGTTGAATGATTTTGTAGTCCTGATTGTACGATATGTAGTTGGGTTAGGTAAGTTAATTTTGTGTCTGATGATATAAGTGAGTAAGTGATCACTTAGATTATCAGGGAGGGTTTCTGCTTTGTATGTGAGATGTGGGGAGTTTGTAAGAATCCAATCTAGTATACTTTCTTTGTTGTTACTTTTATCAATTCTTGTGGGGGAGGTTATAACTTGAGAGAAGCCATGAAGATTAATGTGGGTGGTGGGCTGAGGGGTACTACAGGATTTCCAATCGATGTTAAAGTCGTCAAGTATTAAGGTTTCTTGTGGAAGATTGATAGATATCCAGTTAAGAATGTTTTCAAGGGTATTAATGTTATTACCAGGGGGAAGGTAAATACAAGCGATGTTAATGGATTTGAATGTGTTGATTTGAAGTTTAGTGACTAGGATTTCTGCGTTATTAAATGTAGGTAGATTTATGTTAGATATGGTGACATGTAGATAATTTTTAAAGAGGATTGCTACACCACCTCCCTTTTTGTTAATACGATCCCTTCTCAGGATACTGTAGGCAGGTGGGATAAGTTCATTGTCATTAATGGATGGTTTTAGCCATGTTTCGGATAGACATAGGAAATCAAAGTTGTAGAATTCTAAAAGGGCATGAAGATGGGTGGTTTTATTGTTAATGCTTCGAATGTTAAGATGTGCTATGGAAAGGGAGTTTGGAGGCTTATTAGGTGTGTGTGGAGGAGTAATGGTGGAGGTACTTTGTATAGTGTCAGGAATATTGTGTGGGCCAGGATTAGGATGAATGTCTCCATCTAGTAGGGCTAAGTGGAGTATTCTATATGTGGGGTTGTTAATGTTAAGGAAGTAAAAACAAAGTGTTTTCCTTGCAAGGTGAGTAATGTATTTTATGTGGGTAAGCCTGTGATATTTGGCATGAAGGTAGCAGGGAGAAGTTGTGGTGTTAAAGTTATGAAGAGGAATAGGTAGTAGTGGTGTGGAAGTGAGCTTAGAAGGCAGTAGAAGGTTTGGGTGGAGTGGTTGTTCATAAGAGGTTAATGAGTAGATAGTTACTAGAGGAGTTAGAAGTAATATAAAGGCTAAACATTTTAGTTGAGTTAGGTAGGTAATATTGGCCATGATGTAGGTAAAAGATGGGAAGATAGATAAGGGTTTGTATTAATAGCAGGGAGGTATTAGAAGCTATAAGGGTGGGGTGGGGTGTTACAATTTGTTAGGAGAGGTAATTGAATAATTATGGAGGGGAGTGGCAATAAGGAGAATGTATTTGATTGGTGATGGTAAAAGTAGGGGTGTGGCGTAGCGAAAATATATTCAAGACCCCTGGGGGTGGGTGGGAATTGGGGGTAGGGAGGGGAGCGGAGTGAGCCCGCAGGGCGAACGGAGCGGGTTGAGACAGTTGATTGAGAACAATCAGTGAAATTCTGATTGCGGAGGAGGGACTGCAGGGGTAAGTAGGCTTTGTGATCTGTGTAGAAGAGTAGGGTGTAGTAGAAGTGAATAGTAAAGGCAGATAATGGGAAAGGTTTAGCAGAAGAGGTAATATTTACCTTATGCAGTTACACTGCAGATGGGCCAGCCATGACACTTCGACATTTCGTGTTTCGCAGTTTTGAACGTTCGCCGTTACCATAGTTCACACTATATGTGTTGGTGTTGTGGTGTTCGCTGAAACGGGATTTCAATCTCGTAATATAGACTCTATTAACCTGTCATCTTTTGGCTGAAATTCACCTCTCCTTAACCATTCCTGCATTCAGTCCTGATCCACATATGGTTGTTCCAAGAGTTTTCTGTACTTGTAATTATATTCATGAATTTTTCACATTTCTTGCAGTCTCACCTGATCCTTCACATTACATTCTTTATTTTGTTTTTTTTTTTTTGTTTTGTTTTTTTTGGTACATTCAGTTTGTCTGATTTTTATCTACTTCTGGTTTGATTTCCATTCCCGCTTGACACATATATGCTTCTGTTAAACTAAGAAGGAAAGTCATCTTAGACTTAGTCTCCTCATGTTTTAAAACTTTCACTACATTTGGATCTTGTGAAGTCAGCAGATATGTATGCAGTCTTATGATTGCAGATCTATGCCTCTAATCAATTTCAAGGAGGCCCATACCTCCTTCAGAGTGGGGAAAATATAATCTTGGTATTCACTGAATTTTATAAATCATTTGATAAGCAAGAAGCATTTTTTTTGTTTTCCTGTCCAACTGATCCAATACCTTTTGGGACCAGTCAATCCCTTCAAAACTGTAAGTTAAGACAGGAAGGACAAATTGGTTTATAGCCTGGACTTTGTTCCTAGATGTCAGAGCTGTTTTCAATATTAGTTTTAGTCTTCTAAAATATTAATTACTAAGTTTTATTTGCATTTGTTCATATTTTATTGTTGATCCTTCATCAGTTCCCAAATATTTATACACTCCCTCTTGCTCAAGTTTATTTATATCACATTCCTGTCCCAAACTGATATTTTCTTGGTGCTGCAGCTTTCCTGCTTTAAAGGTTGCTTTTGCACATTTATGAAGACCAAATGACATTCTTATATCATCTGAGAAAGATTCGACCACTTGTAGTTGTGCTTTCAGTTCCTTATTTGATGAACTATATAGTTTAAAGTCATCTATGAGAAGATTAGAAGTCTTTACACTTTGTTGTTTTCTAGGAGCCAAATTGTAGCCATCACCCAATCTGTTAAGTAGACAGCTTAATAGGTTAAAGGAAGACAAAAGAGCAGCGGTGACAAATACTCACCCTGAAATATCCCCCTTTGAACTTTTATCCCTGGAATAATAATATGTATTTTATTGTGGCTTAACTGCAAAGTAGTTTTCCACTGTTTCATGGTCATTGTAATGAAAATGAATCAGTGTAGGGTGTATCTTATACATTTGTAATCACTCTTTTATCCAAGAATATGGGATGCTATCAAATGCTTTTTTGTAGTCTATCCTTGCCATACTTAGATTCTTCCCCTTTTTACAGTCCTCCATTATGACTTTAACAACAAATAAACCTTTGTTCCACATCACTTTCTTTTTTGTTACCCTTTTGTTCTATTGCCATGATTGAGTTTTCTTCTAAATGACTATAAACTCTAGCAGCATCAATTCCATTACATTGTTTATACATCCTCGGAAGGCAATTTATTGGTCCATAGTTTTTAGGATAGCTTGCAGGGTCACTCTTAAGGAGGAGTATTGTTTTTCCTGTTGTTAAGCAGGTTGGCATCTGTTCAGGGTGGGCATGTAAATATTTCTTACTCATGGCTAACTCTTCATGTAAAAATGTTAATACTTTTAGCCAGAAGTTAGGTACTGCATCTTCGCCTGGGGTTTTCCAGTTAGGAGCTTTTCTTAATTCTGTTTAAATTTCTCTGGCCATTATTTCATCCCATTTCATATCATGTACATTTGAACTTCTTATTCTTTCTTTTATTTCTTCTATCCATTCAAAATCTTTGTTATGTTCCACAGGATCTTTATGGATATTACTCCAAAATGTGTCTATTTCTTCTTTTTTTGGTGGTGTTTCAATTCATTTTGCCATATTTCTCTCTCAGTTCTGTATAAAACTTTTTTGGGTCATCAATAAATTGCTTATTTTGTAGTTTTACATTATATTTATCTGCATATCTTCTAAGTTTTCTGCATGTGCTAATATCTTTAGTTAATTATTTGTGATAATGCACAATAGATCCTGATCTGTTCTGATACTACACATTTGCTTTTATCACCTCTATCTTTCTGTGTGTTTTTGTTGATCTATTCCCTTTTCTGTACTCTTCCAACAGTGACACTTGTCTTAATTGCTTTATACTTTTCTCTATTCGATACTTCCATGATGGAATTTGATTTCTCCCCTTACTTTTCCTTACTGTCCTATGATTTTGAAGTAAGACTTTATCTGTTATTAAATTAGCTGCATAGTAATATATCCTATTTACCTCTGTCATATCCTATGAGTTTCTATGAACAATCCTGATTACTGTATTCATTTTTTTATCAAACTTCTAACATTTTAGGTCTTATTCACTTTCTGTACTCTGTTTCTTTCATTAATATTAATATGTCTATCCATCTCTATTAAATCAAGTAACACTTTCCTTAAATAATTTTCTTCTAAACTGAGGCACATTCTTTGTTCTCCATTTCCTGTCTGTAGTCTGCAGAAAGTTCCAGAGCATCTTCCTGTGTCATATTCCCTTCAGTTTCATCCTGTGCCATCCATTGTTCTTTCATATGGGAAATCACTGACCTACCACTTCACAACATTGACTGTGTCAGAGTTGCCACAGTTTTCTGTTCCTTCCCTTGCTATGCAACTTCAGCTGAAGATTTGTACTGGTTTCCTAATGAAAGCTCCAAAATATCTTCATATGGAAATTGATCAGATGTTTCCCGCTCCACTCTTTTCTCCTTAATTGGGGATTCATTGTTCTATCCTGCTGTAGTGTTATCAGAGTTAGATTTTCTATACTAAATCCTTCACCTTTGAGGTAATCCATAACCCCAGTTTCTATTTCTTTTAACTTCTCCATTCTTAATCTTCTTTTCTACTTTCCCTCTTTGTCTTCTTATTTTTTGCATTGTAAAATTTTCCCTATCCGGATACCTTTGCCTGTATTTCTCTTCAAATATCTTTGATGCTGCTCTTTTTGTATTGATTAATGTTCCTTTCTCGTTTGCATAAATATCCCACCATATTAAATCTCTTTTTCTTTCCCATTTCCATATGTGTTCTTCAGCTGTCTCCTGCTCCTCCCATTTCTCTGTCGTTTTTAATTTCTCCAAGTCTTTTGGGTCCCTAATACCATTCCTAAGTCAAAGTATGATTAAAGTTCATGAAATTAGTATTGTTTCACTCTTTGATGTTAGCCAAAAGTGCTCTCTGCAGCACCCGCAATGTGCCCATTAATGACTCCTTCTGAAATTCGTACGGTGTTACATGAATTGGTAACATATCTAAATATGATTGTAAATCATTTTTTATAAGACCAGTTGCTCCTACTACTATTGGAACTGTCTGGGTATTTTTCTTCCACATGGCTCTCATTTCTGCCTGCAGATCAAGGTATTTTATGACTTTGTGTCTCTCTGTATGCAAGACACTGTAGTCACTAGATGCGGCGATTTCAATGATCAATGCTACTTTTGTCTTCTTTTCTTGGACCACTATATATGGTTTTCTAGCATCTATCTTTTGAACTGTTGGTATTGGGTGATCCCATGTGATATAAACTTCATCATTTTCTATGATTCTTTGTGGCTCATGTTTCCAGTGTTTTTCAGCCACTTCAGTACCATAATATTTGCACAATCTCCAGTGTAACAGTCTCACCACATTATTATGCCTTTCAGTATACAGTCTTTCTGCCATTAGTGCATTGCAACTAGCAGCAAGATGTGTGACTGTTTCCAATTCTGTTTTACAAAACCTGCATATGTCTATTTCTCCCACATGTTCAATGGACTTTGTAAACCAGCATGTAGGTAGTCGACTATCTTGAGCTGCCATTATTAACCTTTCATTTCTTGATGTGAATTCACCTCTTCTTAACCATTCCTGCGTTCATTCTTGATCCACATGAGGCTCTTCCAGAAGTTTTCTATACTTGCAACTATATTTATATATTTTCCACATTTCTTACCTTCTCATCTGGTCCTTCACCTTATATTCTTTCTTTTGTTTTTTAGCACATTCAGTTGCTGCCTGGTTTTTATCTACTAATGGTTTGATTTCCATTCCTGCTTGACATTGATATGCTTCTGCTAAATTAAGCAGAGATGTCATCTTAGATTTATTCTCCTCATGTTTCAAAACTTTTACTACATTTGGATCCTGTGAGGTCAGCAGATATGTGTGGAGTCCCACTATTGCAGATCTATGCATGTAATCAATTTCAAGGACGCCCATCCCTCCTTCGGAATGGGGAATATATAATCTTGGTATACACTGATTTTTATAAATCATTTGGTGAGCATGAAGCATCCTTCTTATTTTAACATCCAATCTATCCAACACTTTTTGGGGCCAGTCAGTCACTCCAAAACTAAAAGATAGGATAGGAAGAGCAAATTGATTTATGGCTTGGATCTTGTTCCCAGATGTCAATGTTGTTTTCAGGATTAATTTAAGTCTTTTAAAGTACTCCTTCCTGAGCTTTATTTGTATTTGTTCATGTTTTATTGCTGATCTTTCATCAATTCCCAAGTATTTATACACTCCCTCTTGCTCAAGTTCTTTTATATCACATTCTTGTCCCAAACTAATGTTTTCCTGGTGCTGCAGTTTTCCTTTTGTAAAGGTTGCTTTTGCACATTTATCAAGACCAAATGACATTCCAATATCATCTGAAAAAGTTTTGACAACCTGCAGCTGTGCTTTCAGTTCCTCATCTGATGAGCTATACAGTTTTAAATCATTGACAAAGAGAAGATGAGAAGTCATTAGACTTTGTTGTTTTCTAGGAGCCAAATTGTAGCCGTAGTCTAAGCTGTTAAGTAAACAACTTGATGGATTAATGGCAAGGCAGAATAGCAATGGTGACAAAGAGTCACCCTGGAATATCTCCCTTTGAATTTTTATTCCTGGGATAATAATCTGTCCTTTATCATAGCTTAATTGCAAAGTGGTCTGCCACTGTTTCATAGTTACTGTAATGCAGTCAATCAGTGTAGGGTGTATTTTATACATTTTAAGCACTCTTTTATCCACGAATGTGGGATATTATCAAATGCTTTTTTGTAGTCAATCCATGCCATACTTAGATTCTTCCCCTTCTTACAGTTCTCCACTATAACTTTAACAAAAAAATGATCCTTTATTCCATATGACTTTCTTTTATTGCCCTTTTGTTCTACTGCCATAATTGAGTTTTCTTCTAAATGACTATAAACTCTGTCGGCGTCAATTCCTGTGTATAGTTTATACGACATTGGAAGACAAGTTATTGATCTATAATTTTTATGGTAGCTTGCAGGTCCATTCTAAAGTAAGAGCATTGTTTTTCCTACTGTTAACCAGTGTGGTGTGTGTTCGGGGTGCGCATATAAATAGTTCTTACTCATGGCTAAATCCTTGTGCAAAGAAGTTAATACTTTAACCCAAAAGTTAAGTACTGCATCTGGGCCTGGGGTTTTCCAGTTAGAGGCTTTTCTCAACTTTGTTTCAATCTCTCTGGCTGTTATTTCATCCCATTTCATATCCTGTACCTTTAAACTTCTTATTCTTTCTTTTACTTCTTCTATCCATTTAGCATCTTTGTTATGTTCCATAGGATCTTCATAGATACTTCTCAAAAATGTATCTACTTCCTCTTTTTTTTGGCGGTCTTTCAATTCCTTTTACCTTATTTCCCATTTCTCTATAAAACTTTTTTAGGTCATCAATAAATTGCGTATTTTGTGCTTTTCCCTTTTATTTATCTTCGTATCTTCTAAGTCTTTCCACCTGTTTTGTAATTTTTAGTTTGTTATCTCCAACAGTGCATAATAGATCCTGGTCTGTTCTAATACTGCACATTGCTTTTATCACATCAATGTTAGTATTTTTGTTGATCTAGTCCCTCTTCTATAATCTTCTAACAATGACACTTCTTGTCTTAGCTGCTTTATAGTTTTCTCTATTCGATATTTCCATGATGGTATTCGCTTTTGCCCCCTCTTTTCCCTCACTACCCTGTGTTCCTGTGGTAGAACTTTGTCAGTTACTAATTTAGCAGCACAGTAATATATTCGGTTTACTTCTGTTATGTCGCATGGATCTCTATGGACAGTCTTAATTACTGTGTTCATTTGTTTTATCAAGCTTCTGACTTTTGGGGTTTTATTAACCTTCTGCAGTCTATTTCTCTCATTGATCTTGATATATATGTCTTTATCTATTAAATCAAGCAACTCTTAACTTATTTTCTTCCATACTGAGGGCACATCCCTTCTTTTCCGTTTCCTGCAGGCATTCTATAGAAAATTCTATAACATCTTCCTGTGGCACCGTTTCTTCAATTTCATCCTATGTCATCTATTGTTCTGTCATATGGGAACTCACTGGATTATCACTCCTCAACATTGACTGCTTCAGAGTTTCCACAGTTTCCTGTTCCTTTCCTTGCTGTCTAGCTTCAAATGAACATTTATACTGGTTTCCTCTGGAAGGCTCCAACATATCTTGATATGGCATCTGCCCAATTGCTTCCTGTTCCACTGGTTTCCCCTTAATTTGTACATCCATTGCTCTATCCTGTTGTGGTGCTTTCTGTATGTGATTTACTACACTGAATCCTTCTCTTTGTAGCTGTTCCATAACCTCAGTTTCTATTTTTTTGACTTCTCCGTTACTAATCTCTTTTTCTACTTTTCCTCTTAGTCTTCTTATTTTTTGTATTGTAAAGTTTTCCATATCTGGATTCCTTTCCCTATATTTTTCTTCAAATATCTTTGGTGCTGCTCTTTTTGTATTGGTTAGTTTTGCTTTCTCCTTTGCATAAATATTACACCATATTAAATCTCTTTTCCTTTCCCCTGTCCATATTTCTTCACATGTCTCCTGATCTTCTTGCTTTTCCTTATTCTGGGGACTCCATCATGATGTGATGTAGTCTGTTTTAAACCTTCTACACTAAATCCTTCACTTCGCAGGCACTCCATAACTTCTACTTCTATTTCTTTAACTTCTGCTTTACTAATCATCATTTCTACATTACATCTTTGTGCTATTAATCTTTTTATTGTGAAATTTTCCATATCTGGATGCCTTTGCCTGTTTTTCTCTTTGAATATCTTTGAGACTGCCTTTTCTATATTAGTTAACTTAGCTTTCTCTTTTGCATAAACATTGCACCATATCAAATCTCTCTTTCTTTCCCATGTCCATATTTCTTTTTTATATTTTTCAAATATCTCTAGATTTTGTTGTTTATATTTTCTCACTTCCTCAGATGCTTCTTTTTCCAAACAGCTCAAAATTTCTTGATCTATATACTGTTTTTCAAAAATCTGTTGTATTAATGAACGCAATTTTTTATTTCCCCTTAGAATGAAGCTTCTGACAGTTTTTCCCACAGAAGTATTTTTCTTTCCTCTAATTTCTCTCTTAATCATTTTGTATATGTTGTGTCTGGAAAGTCTGGGCTTTTTACATAATAGTAAAATATGTAATTTCTTTCTTATCCTCAATAGTCCACTCTATCGTCTTTATGGCTCTTCTTTGGCCAATCAATTTTTGTCATTTTTGTGGAATGCTACTTCCCTCTACAACAGGGGGGTCATCCCTGAGCCTGGCCTGGCCCCATTGTAGGAATATTTCCGTATTTTGAGGATTCTGCACTGTCATTTTTTTCCAGTCCTGGCACCAGTGCGCCTACCATGATTGGGCACTTTTTTATCTTGGGTCTTGTGCACCCAGCTATCTTTTTTATTTTTGATTTACTTCTGTCCATGATATATGCTATATAAATACAGTCTATATATCACTGTTGCCTTCGTGAGATTTTGTGAAAAACAGGGTCCACCTCGTGAAGGTACTCACCAAGACTTGAGGATGAATTCAATTTCAGCACTACTATTCTCCTTTGCTTACTGATTTTTCATCTCTCCATCAGGACCCCTCCTTATTTGGGAGACTCACTGTTCCATCATGCTGTGATAAAACCTGTTAGACTTTCTACACTAAATCCTTCACTTTGCAGGTATTGCATAATTTCTGCTTCTACCTTTTTAACTTCTTTACTAATCTTCTGTTCTACATTCCTCTTTGTGATCTTATTTATTGTATTGTGAAATTTACCATATCTAGGTGCCTTTGCCTGTATTTCTCTTCGAATATCTTTGTGACTTCTGTTTTTTTTTTTTTTTTTTTTTTGTATTGATTAATTTGGCTTTCTCCTTTGCATAAATACCATATCCATATTCTTTTTTATACCTTTCAAAAACTTCTAGATTTTTGTTCTTTATATTTTTGCATATCCTCAATTGCTTCTTTTTCCAAATGGCCCATGTTTTCTTGGTCAATATGATGTTTTTCATGAATCTGTTGTATTAATTAATACAAATTTGCATTTGAGGCTTTTGACAGGTGTTCTTCTGCGAGTATTTTTCTTTCCTCTAATTTCACTCTTAATCTTTATCCATATCTTCTGTCTGGAAATTCTGGATTTCTTGAATAATAGTAACAATACATCATGTCTTTCTTATCCTCAGTAGTCCACTCTGTCATCTTTATGGCTCTTTTTTGGTCTATCAGTTTTTGTGATTTTTGTGGACTACTACTTCCTTCTACAACAGGGAGGACTTCCTCCCCTTGAACCCAGCCTAACCCCATTGTAGGAATGTTTCTGTGTCTTGAGGATTCAATACTGTCATTTTTTCCAGTCCTGGAACCAGTGCACCTATCAGGATTGAGCACTTTTTTATCCTGGGGCTTGTGCACCCAGCTATCTTTTTTATTTTTTAACTTGCTTCTGTCCATGATATATGCTATATAAAATACAGTCTATATATCAGTGTCACCTTGGTGAGATTTTGTAAAAAACAGGGTTCACCTTGTGACGGTACTCACCAAGACGTTACCTATTATTAGTAGTTTTATGCCACCTAAGCTCTCCTCTGCTGTAATTCTTTTTGAAATATGCTCTTGAGAAGAATTGAACATGACTACCAGATATTTGTTAAGGGTAAAAAAAGTACAATATTACTAAAAGTGAATGGGAATGTTTAAATGAGTTGAGAGGGAATTTGAATGATTATGTGTTTAGGCAAGCTGACAAGGGGGGCAATTGTGTTCTTATGAGTAGACAAAAGTATAGAAAAATGGTATATGATTTATGGAATGTAAAGGATGATTATATTAAACTAAATTGTAAGCCAGTGAATGAATATAACACACAGTTGTTAGAGCTATTGGAAAGAAGGGACTGTTTGGGTTTCCTTACTAGGGGGGATGTTAAGAAGCTGTTTGTTGGAAAACCTTATGACCCGATTTGCTATGCCTTGCCTAAGATACATAAAGACATAGTTGACCCGCCTGGGAAGCCCATTATCTCAGGGGCAGGGTCATACTTACAAAATGTAGGTTTACTTTTAGATTCCTTATTGAAGAAATACTTAAACAAAGTACCTGCACATGTTACTAATACTGAAGAACTTTGTAAGTTGGTTAGTGTAGTGGAATGGCAAGATGATTTCTACTGGGTGGTTGTAGAAGTAAATTCACTTCACACTAACATTCAGACAAAATGGGGCCTTGAAGCCATTTGGAATATTATGGGTGATGGGCCTAAAACTGCTTTTGTGACTAGGTTGCTTGAATTCTGCTTAACTCATAATTACTTCAAATTTGAGAGTGAGGTATTTTTACAGCATAAGGGTACAGCTATGGGGGTTTCTTATTCCCCAACTTATGCTATTTTGTATATGGGGTACTTTGAAAAAACATTTATTTATTGTTCTGAATTTTTCAAGAAAAACTTTTGGTTTATAAACGCTTTATAGATGATCTTATTTTTTCTGTGTGTGTAGGGGTGATATTAGTGAATTTGATTCATTTTTAAGGCTTTGAATCAAAACAATCATGGTTTGAAATTTTCTATGACAAAGGGTGAATCTTGTATCCAGTTTCTTGATGTAGTACTTTACATGGATTATAGTAATACAATTCAGTATAAACCTTTCAGGAAAACTGCATCAGTTAACAATTTCCTGTATGCAGACAGCATGCACCCCCCTCCCTCATTTGGTGAAATCTTTACCTCTGGGGGAATTTAAGCAAATTATTTGAAATACTTCTGAGGAAAAAATTTAAAAAGAAATTTGTGTTGGAAGCAAGGGACAGGCTTTTAAAACAGGGTTATAAGGTGGAACACTTATGTCAGGCTTATGATGAGGTATTTGGAAAAGGGTGGAATATAGGTGAAAAAAGGAACAGATCTGTTATGAATGAGCATTTGGATACTAACACTAATGCTCTTGATGACAAAGTGTTGTTCTTTGTTTCTTGGTATTCTGGCTTTTCAGAAGTGATGAAAAAAGCAATTCTGGATTTTTGGTACATCATTTGTGAGGATGTGGTAGTAGGAAACTTGTTTCCTAAACGTGAAATTTTCATATGGGCATTATGCTAATTTAAAGGAATTGTTGAATATGCTTATAATAAGTATTCCTGAAGCGTCTATTGGAGTTTCAGCTTGTAGACGCTGCAAGGTATGTAGTCATATTAAAAATATTTTTGGCACATGTATTAATGGAAAAAGATTCACCTGTAGGGGTAGTTTTGGTTGCAACTCTTGTAGGGTGGTTTATATTGTAGGATGTGGTTGTACCAATGTCAAATGGGACATTGGTCAAGCTAAATGGCTGGTGAAGGTCAGAATTATGGAACATCTGAGGGACATCAATAACAGGAACATGAAGAGTCCAGTGGCTGAGCATTTTGTAAACATTCATAGGGAAGTACTTGTTCTTTTTTCTTTAGTATTTTTGGCAAAACCTCATCTAGAAGGGGTGATATAGTGAAAAGGCTGAATGAATTAGAAAGTAAGTTCATTCTCAATTATGGAACATTATTTACTAGGGGTCTCAAGCTTGAGGTAAATTTGTAAAAAATATGTGTATTAACTGCTTCTTTATATGTGTGTATTTAAGATTTTGTATTTAAATGTTTTCTATAAATATTTAAAGAATAAGTAAAATGTAATGTATTTATTATTATAACTAATTATATTAGTTAGGTATTGAAAAGTTGATAAAATTCAAAAAAGTCTTGTTTAATGTTTATGATGGCTGTTTCTAGTAAATGTGTTGGTAGCACTTTAAAAATGTAAAAAGTATAATATATTATTTAATTGTTTAATTAATTTAATTAATTTATTTATTGAATTGATTGGGGTTTGAACCTGTGCATGAATGTTGGTTGTTTGACACTGTGTTTTATCTATTGAAGGTGAATGGCCGAGGTAGCAGTGGTGGAGTAAAATTTAAACCTCCTTTTTGTGTGGTCCTGCTTCTTGCTTTTTGGTTATATTTCTTATTTAATACTTGAGCACTTTTTTATCCTGGGACTTGTGCACCCAGCTATCTTTTTTATTTTTTAACCTGCTTCTGTCCATGATATATGCTATATAAAATACAGTCTATATATCAGTGTCACCTTGGTGAGATTTTGTACAAAACAGGGTTCACGTTTTGACGGTACTCCCCAAGACTTGATGATGAATTCAACTCCAGCAATGCTACTCTTCTTTGCTTTCTGATTTTATCATCTTTCCATTTGTTTTCTGAATGATAAGAAGGATGAAACTCTAGTATCTGGCATTATTGGCTGGCTGTAGTCTTCCTTGTTTTACCAGAAATTCAAAAAATTTATGAGAGACATGGAAAAAATATGAGGCAAAATCGGGCATTTTCTGCAAAATCAGACAGTTGTAGAAATGTTTGATATTAGCACTTCAAGTGATGGATCTTTTTGTGTTGGACGTTGATTCTTTTTTTTTTTATTTTCTCACATCCAGCATGGATTTTATCCACACCATAGCACCATAACCACATTTCTTAGTTTCACTGACACTGTAAGCCAATATAGAAATCAAGGTAAATATGTCTCAGGAGTCTTTTTGGATCTCTCCAAAGCCTCTGATACAGTTTCCCACCCAAAACTCCTCATTGAACTTGGCAACCTTAATCTTAGCCATTCCTCCTTGTCATGGTTCCATAGCTATCTCACTGGCTGACAGCAAGTTGTCAAATGGCAACAGGAGCTCTCCACCCTACTTCCTGTCAACATAGGTGTTCCCCAAGGTTTTATACCTGCCCCCCCTTCTCTTCTCCATCTTCATCAATCTTTTACACAAGTCCACTTCTCTTGCCTCAGTAATCCAATATGCAGATGATTCTATCCTCATCTGTACTACGTCTACTATACAACAATTAGAAATAAACACCCAACAATCTTTCTCTAAAGTTGAAACCTGGCTAGCTGAGGCCAAACTCATTTTAAACCCATCCAAAACCAAACTGACACTCTTTCATCCTATCAAAAAAACTCCCAACACCCCTACAACTTTTCAGATACATTTTGCAAACAACGCCACTATATCACCAGTCTCCCAAACCAGGTTATTAGGTGTATTTAGTGATAATAAATTGAAATGTGACCTACACCTAGCACAGATAATTAAAAAGACTCATCTCAAACTAGGCTGCCTATATAGAATCAAACCATTTCTCTCTAATCAAACCCATCAAGACATAGCAAGAATTAACTCTATGCCTCCCCTATACTCACTAACCTAAGCAAATCTGACCTCACCAAACTTAACTCCTGTTACAACAAAATAGCAAAATTTGCAACTAACTCCCCACATAGTTCCTACCACTGCTTATTCCTACAACAGATAAAATAGCTAGAAATTCCCTATTTATTAAACTATAATCAACTTATCACCCATAGAATTGTATATCAACCAGAAAAAAACTCCTGCACTACAACACATGCTGCTTCGATACTCCACAAACAGACAACTCCGCTCCTCTCAGAAAATGCTCCTTAATGTCACTAAAAGCAACAACAAAACTGGAGACGCCCTCTATTCTAACTTCATTTCCAGGATCTGGAACTCTATTCCACAAAATATTATAGATACTTCCAGTCCCCCCAATTTAAAAAAACTATTAAAAAACACCTAATAAACAACTGGATCTGCTCCTGTACCAGCCCAGGCTAAATCTCCCATACGTATTACTCTCCTTACCACACGCCTTGGCCAACAGTTCTCCTTCTCCATCACCCCCTTTTTAAGACTCTTCCATATCTGTACACTTCCTTCCCCTCCATGTCTTCCCCCCTCCATTCTATCCATACTCCACCCCTGTCTAACCACCTCTCTTCCCAACTGATTCATCTAACTTCTTCCAAACCCCAGCAGTATATTATGGGTAATTCATCTGCTACATGTATGTATTTCTTCTCAAATGTATATTACACTCTTGCATATACTTTGGTCAGTTCTTCTATTATATATATGAATATCCATTTAAGTGGATATTATATCCTTGTACATAATTACTCAAATTCTTGTATATAATTAACCAAATTTTACATACTAAATGATTGTGAATATTACTAGACTGACTTGATCCTTCTGTTAACTTTTTTAAATTTGCTATTAAACTGTTGGCTGCTGCCTCTAATACAGGGAGCTTTTCTCTCTGGGCCTCCGCTGACAACGGGCTACCACCCAGTTGGACCTTCCCGGTAAACAAATGTAAAATAAATAAATAAAAATAAAATGTATTTATGTGACAAGGTTTTGTCTGATGCAACTTGTCATAAGACACTGTTGATGATAAGGTTTAGAATGGTACAGCAGTAGCAGCAGCACACAGCTGTCAAATTATGATACTGCCATAACAATCTAAGCTGCATGCAAAAACACGACCATGGTCCAGCGTTCTCCATTATCGTCATTTAGTTTACTAGGATTAATTTGTGGGTGGGCAGTAATGCACTAGGACCTAGATACTGGAAGGTAGGGAACTCGCCATCTGGAGCAAATGCTAATAAGCAAGAGAACCGTGAACTAACATAGGTTCATATGTTCATAGGTGGTTACTGGCTGTTGACCCAATGGTCTTTATAAACCTAGCTGTGTGTACCAAATATAATTCTAGAGAAAATCAATATAAAGGATCTTGCCTAAACTTGAAATCTTAGTTAACAATGGCTGCCCATATCTAGGAGTGTCATTAGTGAGATCCCTGGCAGAAATTTACAGTTTCCCATCCAGTCATCCAGGCTATGCTTAAATGGGGTCATAGATGGGCTTTTTTATGTGAACTGGTAGCCTATTCCAGAGAAGTCGCAACCTCTGAGAGACATATCTGTCTCTCCAGCAGGTTCTATTTATATTAGAGGCCAGCCTAAGGTCCCTGGAGCAGGTGACTCTTGTTCCATTTGACTTGAAGATATGTAGCATTTCCATTAGGTTTGAATCTGAGATTGCTCTGTAAGCCAGGAACAAGTCTCCTCTAAGTAGTCTGTACGCTACTGAGTACAGTGACAGTGACTTCAGTCTGTCAATGTATGGCATGTGCTGGAGACCCAGAATTTTCTGGGTTAAAAATCTCTGAGGTCTCCCAAATTCTACTGGTGCCTGTTAAGGTACAAGGAAGCATTGTACTCAGTTACTGGCCTGATGAGGGTCGAGTACAGGGATGTTATGACCTCCTTTGCTCTTAAGGTAATGCCTTTGCTAATTAGGTATATTACATAGAATGCCTTTCTTACCACAGTAGACACATGGTGGTCAAAGTTTAAGCTACAGTCAACTTGTGTTCCCAAGTCTCTCACTACTGAGCTATTACTTAGGGTATTATTATTTATATGATAGTCTGCTGGGATATCATTTTTACCAAAGGAGATAATAGTGCATTTTTGCACTGAGTTTGAGTCCATGGCTTTGGCACCAATCATTGGTTTATGTAAGTTCCTCTTGAAGTATATTGCCATAATTTGGGGATCCAATGATTGCACCTAATTTGCAGTCATCAGCAAGCTTAGTCAGGCACAGCTCCTCTATTTTGACCTGAAATTCTGAGAAGTGTATTTCAAACAATAGGGGCCGCAACACTGACCCCTGTGGAGCCCCACTGGTGACAGGTCTGCTGGTTGAGATGAAGTCCCCAACTTTGACTGAGTGTGATCTATCAGTGAACTAGTTAGCAACCCACCTGATGACATAAGGATTGATATTCAACTGGGAGAGTCTATCAAAGATGCCTGAATGTGGGTTTGTGTCAAAGGCCTTGGCTAAGTCACAGTAGGCTGCATGCACAGATTTGCCTTTGTCTATGGCTCTGGTGATGTTTTCGAAGAAGTCCACCAGGTTTGACAGGCATAACCAAACTGTGTCAGATCAAGGGTTTGGAGATCACCTATATCCTTATTTAAAAGGTCCATGCTGATTAATTCCAGGGACTTACAGACAAGGCTGGTTAAGCTTATGGGTCTGTAGTTCCCAGGGTCTGTTGCTGTTTTCCATTCAGTAGGGACAAAACCAGTACTCAGGCTCTGAGTACTTAATGGAGTTGCTAACTCGTGTTTTAGACCATTTAAAATGCAACCTGGGATGCCATCTGGTCCTATAGAAGCTGTGTGTATGGCATTGGAGAGCGCATTAATGACTTGCTCTTTGGAGATGCAAGGTGGGGAGATGCAGAGGGAATGTTCTGTGGACTATTTGGAGGGGATAGGGGATGAAATTTTTGCCAAACCTGTCAGCTAATAGGTAAACCATTTCCACAGGATCAGTGTGTGTGATGCCCTTCACAGATTGATTGGCACACGTCTGCATCCTATCTTTTCAGTTACAGATATAGCTTAAGAATGCCTTATGGTTATCCATAGCTATGGTTGCTAAAATTTTTTTTTCAAGTTGCCCTTAGAGGATTTTACAAGTTGTCTTATTTGTTTGTTCAAACAAAGATGGGTGTTCTTCCAGCGCTGGGACCTCTCTTTTTTATTCTTAGACAGCAACTTCTTCCTCTTGTTGTATAACTTATTAATGTTAGATGTCTTCCAGGGAGGCTTGTTTTTTCTTGAGGATCTTATTTTGATCCTATCAGTTACAGTTGTGTCAGTGCATTTGTATAAGTGTTTGTATGGGTCATTTGTGTATACCTTAGTATAGTTGCCAATGCCATCTGTGGGAACAGGAACCTGGAAATTATTTATGCCATCCCTTAGGAGGGTATAATTAGCTTTGGTGATATTTTTTTAGCCTGATTTCACCTAAGAGGGGGTTCAGGTGTTATAGATACTTCAAATGTGACTGATTTGTGATCATATTTAACCAGTGAGGGTCCTATACTTGTGGTGGTGAAATGATCACCCATGTTTGCGAGGACCAGATCGAGAATATTTGAGCCCTTGTGGGGTTGCATACTATCTGTTCCAGACCATTAGTGTTAACAAAGTCCAGGAACCTTTGTGCGAGCATGTTGGTACTCATATAATTTTCTTGATCAATGGGAGATAGTTAAAATCACCCATGACTAGAGTGTTTGGTTGTAAGTTGATTGACTCAAGTAGGTCCAAATAAACAGCTTGGGTATCTTGATTCACTGAAGGGGGGCTATAGCTAACAATGACTTGAAGGGGGGGATCTTACCCACAGTTGGTTGAACTTGGAGTAACTCCATTGAGTTTTCAGGTTTAACCATTTGAGAGGTGTATTTATCTTTGATGAAGACAGATGCTACTCCTCCTTTCATTCTCACATGTTCATGTTGCGGTCTGAAAGTGTGGAAGGCATTGTAGTCTAACAGTACACAAGTACTTGTAGTAGACCCCTGATAAAGGCTTTCCTGCAATATTTGTACATTTCACCAAAGCGTTTGAGATGGTGAAAATTAACATTAATTTTGTTAAATTGATGGTCTTTACTCTCTCTATAACAGCATTTTAAACTTGTTTTTATAACTACTTAAAAAATCAGTCATAGACCTTGAAATATAACCAGCACTTCTTTTTCTATTTTTTTTCCTTCTGTTAAACTTAATGTTCCCCAAAGGGATCAGTAAATTAGCTGCTGTCAGTTTTACAATACAGAAATTACATCTTCTCTTAGTTTGAGGCACAGTTTCTGCAGATATAGTGGTTCTGCTTGTTGAAGAGAAGGACACTGCTAAATAAAGTATATGTACAACTGGTGGTTCGTGCTTAAAAAAAATGTTTTTTTCACAAATTGATTGTTAAGCAGGAATAAAACCCAGTCTGTACACTTCTCATCTAAGGCCAAACTTAACTTACTTTCACCAATATACCTATATCAATGCAGTTCATCACAAGGAGAACATTCTCAGAGAAAATAATACTGCCTTCAGATACCCTGATTTATAAATATATATATATATATATATATATATATATATATATATATATATATATATATTTGCTATGAGATCAGGGGTCTATGTTACATGAATGAACGATCAAAATGTTGAGTACAACATACTCAACAACCTTTGATCAAACGTTCATGTAATCGGAGACTCCAAATCTCGAAATTTGGAGTTCCAAAATGTTTTGTTCCGCCATCTTAGTCAGTGTAGCATGCGACGTAGACATGCTACACTTTTCGGAATGGCTAGGTAAGAGGCTGCTTTGTTTAATATACCTACTCCGAGATCGCTGTACATTGGGGAAAGGGCAATTTCCCAGTAATCGCTTGTTGCGATTACAGGGAAATGCCCTTTCCTCAATGTCCAGCGATCTCGGAGTTGGTATATTTAGTTAGGGGGTGGGGGTGAAGCCCCCCACTTTGTTTTAAAAGTAGGTGTGTTTGTGTAGGTCTGTGTTTGAATGATGTGAGTGTGTAGGGGTTTGTATGCATTGGTTGTATGTCTGTCTTTTATATGTTAGTGTAGAGAAGGTGTGGGACAAACAAAATCTTTTGATTTTGTTTATTTCAGGGTTTTAAGGTTTCGAGGTTTTGGACTTTCGACATTACTCGACATTATGATTGTTCATTCTTTTAACATAGACCCGAGATCAGTTTGGAAGAATGAGAACAAAGTTCAAAAACAAGCCTATGCTCAAAATACTGAAACTTGTCAAAAATAAGAGGTAATATTTGCAAATTTCAATTCGCTTTATTAATTTTTATGTGTTACAATGATATATAGTAAGCTTTTTCTTTTATCTTAGACAGAAAGTCATGTTCAAAAACTTTAAAATGTGATGCATTCTCTACTTCCCCAAAGCAACAAGATAAGCAACTCATGTATTGGCTTCTGCCAGCTCAAAAACTACAACTACATCACCAGTGAGTCTCATCCTCTCAAGTACATGCACCATTTAATGGTATTCTCCTTACAGTAACCAAAGCAATGTAATACAGGAATGTATTAAACAAAATATTACTTATCTGATCCTATGCTAAGGATTCCCTATATAACTGTAATTTTAGTATAAAAGCATTTGGTTTCAGTGACCTAGATTTTTGAAAGTTAAATGTGTTTTGTTTGCCCGTTTAATAGGCATTGATGCAGGAGTTAATATTTAAGTCTTTGATATGTTTTTTTATACTAAGTGTGTGACCAGACTTTCAATGAGACCAGATTGTATTTTTGCTCATTCCAGAGAACAGAAAGACATGCCCATATGTTTAGGGGGTTACAGTCTAAGAAACCATTGAGGATCCTAGCCCAGTTTCCTGAGAACTCTATTTGCATAAGTTACTTTCTTGGAGTTACACAGAAGGTAAATGCAGGCAAATTCATTTGTGAAGGACAACCTGTGAAAATGCAGAATTATGTTAAATATATATATTACATACATATATATATAGTATGTGGTTCTACACTACAATACAGGATGTCACTGAAGTCTTCTGTGGTAGTATGCTGAAAAGGCTTTAATCTCCTAGTTAATAAGCAAAGTTGTCCAAGCCATGTATGTGCCTGGGTTTGGAATGTTCATATTTTCTGGGATATTATATTCAACAGGTGTGCATTTTTTAGAAAAGTTGCACAAAAAGTTATTTTACTACATATTACAAATCTTTAAAAACATTGGATGTGAGACTAGAGTATGTGGGTTGTGTGCTTAGCTGAAGTGTTTTTTTTTTTTTCACTAACGTATGATTTTGTCCCATTTATGACAGTGGGCATTTTCCCCAACTCACACTGCTCGCACAAAGCTTTTGTGATATGCACCCTATTACACTTAATACAGCACCAAAATACACACCAGGCTATCATTTCATAATGTTTGGAAATTTCTCCTGTAATGAGAATGCATCATATTGAATTTACTCAACTAGAAGCCTTATCGTTCACCATGCATTCATCACCCTCCAACTCATACCACCCATGGGTGCCATCCCATATAGTGACCAAGATGAGTAATTTTGCCAGTTGGACTAATTCCCTTTCTGGATATATTGCTGTATCATGAGAGACAAAAATAGATAAGGTTTAAAGTTTTAATATACCATGCTTGATCCCATTAATGTAGCTTCAGTGTTAATAGTATAGGTCAAGAACACAACCCAATTATCTACAGAAATTTTAGGTATTTATATGGTTGGGTACTTTCTAATAAATCTGAATAAAAGATGAAAACACCACGCCACAGCTGTAAAAATCTCAGATAAATCCACGATTTAATAAAAGGTGAGTGCTTTCACACTAATTTGTGCTTCTTCAGACCATACATAAAAAGGAAGAAAAAAAAAACAACTCCCGTTAAATAAAATAGATCAAGACAGTTAACCAATGAAGGCCAACAAACAATTAAAAACAATTAAGAACAAATCAATTAATATTTAAAGAGCCTCCATTATACCTGTGCTGAAAGAGCGTAGGCTCTTTAAATAGTAATTGATTTGTTCTTAATTGTTTTTAATTGTTTCTTGGCCTTCATTGATTAACTGTCTTGATGTATTTTATTTAACGGGAGTTTTTTTTTTCTTCCTTTTTATGTATGGTCTGAAGAAGCACGAATTAGTGTGAAAGCACTTACCTTTTATTAAATCATGGATTTATCTGAGATTTTTACAGCTGTGGTGTGGTGTTTTCATCTTTTATTCAGATTTGCATTTTGTTGGTTTACACCACTTGCCCTTGGGAGTGTTGTTTTTTTGATATACTTTCTAATAAATAATGACAATGTGTTCCTTAAACTAATAATATATTAGGATACATTTTTCTTTTCTAAATTGTTATATTTTCTGAGCTATAACTAAAATTGCTCCCCGTAAATAATTTCTCAAATTGTAATTTTTCTATATTTAATAAAATTATTATTTCCTTATCAAATAAGGCTCTAAAAGCCAAACAAACTTTATCTCTCAAATATATACAATTAATAGAAAATAATCCTATGTATTCCAGGTGTTTCTTAAAAGAATATTTTCCATCCTATAATTCTTCTTGTGATTTCTATCCTATAATTCTTCTTATGAATTTTCTTACACACTTTAAAGTTCGTAAAATCCCTTTTAGAAAAATTATAAAACTTAAAATTATATTCAGTAATCGGTATCACAAATAAATAGTTTAACAATATTTTAGATTTTAGTGTTATATTTCTGTGTATTAAACCTACTACTCTCAGCACCTTAGATTTAACCTTGGATGCATTATTTTTAAATATTAAGTTATTTCTTACTATCACACCTAGATGTCTAGAGCCATTCTACTCTGTTAAGATATAATTTCCAATTGAGCTTCTCTTTATATATCTGTGATGATTGCTATCAGTAAAATATCCAAACCTGTCCTAAATAATGCAAAAGAGTTGTTCCAGTCTGGAGTCCAGAAAGGGTAGAATAACACTGTTGTTTCTTTCGGATAAAAGTGTATGGAAAACTGTATACAGTGATTAAATATAGGCATGGTAACATAGGGTAAAATCAATATGAAGGGATGTGGGTATGGTTAACATTGTCTCTTAAAGGCATATCTATGAACTATTATACCAAGAACAAACAAAGCAGGTCTTTCGATTTTTTTTTTAATTTTGCATCCCACCATCCTAGAAAAGAATGGGAAATTATTTTCAATGCATTTTGGTGATTTATACATTTTTGGCATGCCCTTCAATGTTTAATTGCAGATGGGCTACACAATACATTAAGTCACAGACTACTTCTGAGGATAGATAAGGTTTTAGACCATTCAAGAGAATTATGTCTAAGTTATTAAAGGGCCAATATGGTCAAAAACTAGTATGCGATTTTCTGTTTAATATCACATCCTTGCATCACTTAACTGGTTAGTATCAGTTCATAATTTATTTTACCCCTCAATAGGCTGTTATACTGACATGATATTTCTTTTCAGCTAAGGCTTCTATTGTATTCCAAATCTAGCAATTTCTCACAGTTTTCACATCAAGCTTTTTCTTGATTCACATAAAATGAGAGTATTCTGAAGTCTGCTTTGACAGTCTCTGAATAGAGTGTCCACACTATTTGTAATGCCTCTCTTTGATTTGCGTTCTTTGCTATTTGACAGCAAGAAAATTAGTTGTTTTGTAGAGTATAAATTTCTTAGATGGGATAAGTCCTCCATATTATACACACTGGCAGGCAGAGGTGTTACATTTTACATTGCATGTCTGAACTGTTCATTCAGTTATGTCTAATGACTCACTGGCATAATAGCTTTTGTGCTATTTTATTAACCATAGACTTATTTTATATAAGCTTTTCTTAAGCCAAAAGTCTAAAATGTAAAGGACAATCTGATATAAGAGCCAATGAGTCAAATTTGTAATCAAAGTAATGTGAGGTTTCAGTTCAACAATTCTAACACAGTGGGCACTGAGGAGACTGAGAAGCACAGAAATGCCACACAAAGAGAGATGTAGCTAAGTTATACATTAATGACATATGGAAGAGCGTGATTCATTTTATAGAGAAAATAATGCATTCTGTAACAAATAAACATCATTCTTAGCAAGTAGTTTAACATGGAAAATAATAATTTTAGCACAGACTCATATACACATGCATGTGTGCACCTGTACATAGACACATACACACACACACACACACACACACACACACACACACACACACACACACACACACACACACACACACACACACACACAGACCTGTATGCACACACTATTTGCAACTGTAACTTAAAAAGAAATCTGAAAAAACATAACAAGAATTCAGGTGCCAGTAAGGGAACTCCATTCAAATGTATTAATAAAGACTGTTCACTTTGAAAATAAGTACAATATCCATTTGTGTATATGTCCTTGCCAAATGTATGCACTCATGAGAGGGATCCACCAATAATTAGCACACAAGACTATACCATTCAGGTTATTTCTTCTTCCCAATCATAGGATCATAGGTTCATAGGTTGGTACTAGGCTATCGGCCCTAGGGCCTATACAAGCCTAGCCATAACAATTCCCTGGCTATTTCTTCCCACATTATTTACTTCCCTGGACCCCTGTCTAGCAGGGCGACTGACGTGATCCCCGGGGTGAATTTCCTTTCTCCCATCCAATCATCAAGGTTCCTTTTGAAGAGGGCCAAAGAGGCACTCTGCTTGACATGTATGGGCAATCTATTCCAGAGTCTAGGGAGTCTCTGGGTCAGGAACCTATCCCTCCAGCATGTTTTGTTTATTGTGATGACAAGGTTTAGATCCCTGGAGGGTGTGGCTCTGAGCGATTGGGATTTCTTTAAGTGTAGCATGTCCAACAGATCTGGGTTTGACATGGCCTTGTATGTTAAGCAGAGATAGCCTCGGAGTAGACGATATGCGACAGAGTATAGCTGGAGTTTTTTTAAAGCAGTCAGCATAGGGCATCTGCTTTACGCCTGTGGTTCTTTTAGTGAGGTATTTCTGCATCCTTTCCAGTTGTTGCAGATGTCTTGAGAGGTACATACCAAATGGGGCGTTGTATTCTATAATGGGTCTAATGAGGGATGAGTACAGTGGGACAATGACCTCCTTTTTTCTGGATGAAAAGCCCTTAGTGATGAGGTGTGCCACATAGAAGAATTTCCTGACTGTTGTGGCGATGTGGGTATTGAAGGTGAGACCACTGTCCACCTGTGTCCCTAAGTCCCTTATCACACTTTCAGTGTTTTGTACTGCCACCTATGTGGTAATACATGGGTACATGTTTTTTCCCAAAGGGGATAACTATACATTTCTTGGCATTGAGCTTGAGCCCATGGCTCTGGCACCAAGCATCTGTTTCTGTAAGGCCCTTTTGTAGAATATCCACATCATTTGGGGATTCAATAATGGCTCCCAGTTTGTAGTCATCTGCGAACTTTGTTAGCCAGAGTCCCTTAGTGTTGGCCTGTACTTCAGAGAAGTAGATGCCAAACAGAGAGGTCCCAGGACTGAACCCTGAGGTACTCCACTTGTCACTTGTCTGGAGCTGGATTTAGAGTCAGCTACTTTTACAGTGTGGGTTCTGTCAGTAGGCCAGTTGGCAACCCATCAAATGACGTAGGGATTAATGCCCAGCTTAGTAAGTTTATCTATGATTCTAGAGTGGGGGATGGTGTCAATCATTCAAATATTCTTCTTATGTCACTTTTGTGTTGTAGAAGTTTTGCTCTTCCTACTCCCCACATGACCTGGTTTTGATTAGCAGCCTGGGCTATGAAGAAGCTAATTGTGGAAGGACGAGAATGAACAGCTGAAGATGGCTCAAGTATCTGATGAGGATGTTGCCATAGAGCTGCCAAAATATTCCACCAGAGGAAAGGCCCAAACTGCATCACTTGTGACTAAGAATTCTAAACAGCACAAGCCTATCAAAGAGTATACATGCAGTCTACTTGTAACTATAGGTGTGAAAAATCACACCAGTCCCAGCATTGTACACATTTTATCACACTTTCTAATCAATAAGAAGTTGTAAACAGAAAATAAAAGCTCTCCTAATCCTGATTGGATGACAGTTGCAACCCCTACTGTTATCTTCCACTCCAAGGTGCCTATGATAACTAAAGGTCAGGGGATATGAATGGTCCAATCCTGGAAAAAAGAGCTTGATGATAAAAGCAAGAGAGCTGGTACCAAAAATATTTAAAAAAAAAGAAAAAATTTGTATAACATATCTAATCATTTGACTTCAGTAATCCATGAGGTTATGAATTTGATCTTGGCCTTGTGTCCATTATTGTGACTTAGACCCTTGTTCATTAAGGCTATTGCTACCCTCACAGCTTGGATAATTGCTGACCAATTTTCAATCTTTCCTTTATAGGACTTCTTACTAAAAAGGTTGTGATCACCAACATGGAATACTTGATAGCTCATGGGCTCATGGATCTCTTCCATTCAAGTTTTAGAATGTATCACAGTACTGGAACAGTCATTGCTAGAGTATGAATGACTTCTTAAAAGCTGCAGATTGATAATGAACAACCCTATCCCTGTCTTGGTGCCATTTGACTAGACTGACAATGATATTTTATTTGACTTCATAAGGTGTATCTACAATCCATCTGGTACTGCTCTAGTCTAATTTTCATCCTACTTGGTAGACAGATCCCAGAGGACAGTTTTTCGTGCCAGCACTTCTGGATTTTTTAGATGTCTCATATAAGATGTCACTAGGTATTGGTTTTGGCTTCATGGATATTTATGGTCCATATGCTCCCTCTGAGGGACATTATGAGACAGTGTGGCAGGAATTGTCACAGCTATATTGATGAATACTTAGCTGTAGATTTCAGTGGATAATTCCTCATGGGAAACATCTTAGGTGTCATGTAGCACCGTTTACCTAAGCTTTATGACTAGACTATGCCAAGCAAGCTGACACTAAATACTGATAATACCAAAATCTTAACAGTTCAGGGAACATATGGTATGGTGATGATCTGAAAGCAAGTAGGACATTTCTCTCCTTCCTGAAGGTGTAAAAAATATCAGCTAAAAGCTATTAACCAATGTAAAACTACATAATTATAGGGATACTTGGAAGCCTTGCTCTAAATGCCTAAGAACAGGGGACATAGAAAAAACAATGCAATGAATCTAGCAATAAATAACAGTCCACCCAAGGTCTGCTCATGGCTGAAGCCAGTAATATTTCAGGAGAAGTAAGCTAATCATGGAAGAGCAAGCTATCAACATTACAGCAGAAAACAACCAAAATGTATTCAGAAATAATAGGAATAAGCAAAACCATGATATACTACATCAAGAGCAATGATAAAAGATTGGAACTAGTAGAGTCAGCGCTAAACACTCAAGTAGATGAACTTCAAGGGCTCTGAAGACCTGCAGCAGACCATAGAACAAGATTGGCTGAACTAGAAGTGGAGCAGGAGGAAATAAAAGAAAAACTGTGGGAAATGAAAGAAGTAAAATAAGGGAAAAATTAAGATCTGCAAATATCCCAGAGGGAGATAAGAATAGTGACTACCTTTCATTTATGTAGCACTAGCTAAGCATATGGATGGACATGCTTAAGGATCAATATTGTTGGAAAGAAACCTTAGAATTTTCACCTGGAGAGATTACAACAGAAATTCCAGAGACCAGTTATTATTAAATTGCAAAATTTCCAGATGAAAAAACAAATACTTAACCTCCTCTGCAGAAAGGGTAAGGCACTGATAATAAATAACATGAAGATTTTTGCTGACCACAATTACTCTACAGGCACTACAATGAAAACAGATACATTTGCACACCTCTTGATACTGTGTAAAGGGGCAGGCATTAAATGTAACCTACTTTCTCCTGTGATGCAAAGAGTATCATTTTTCTCAGGTACTAAGACCTACCATGATCCTGATATAGCATGCACCATAGTGAAGACCCTTTTGTAAGCCTTGCAAATGCAAATAGTAATGCCTCTTGAGTGGCAAGCAGTCACACAAAAACAAAGAGTATGTGTGACCAGACAGCCCACAGAGAGATGACAAGTGAAGTCATTCCTGTTATTCAAACACAAAAGATGCTCAATAAGCAAAAAGAAATCAGGAAGTTTTCTAAGAAAGTCAGAGATACTTTGGCCAGTGAGGAGAGTGTGGAGAAGGATAACAGGACCACAAGGTCTAGATGAACTGGGTGAAATGTATGTGGGACATGCACTGTCACTCTTCAATTCGTAAGTAAAGATGTATAGTCTGCTAGTTTGAGCACATGTGGATTCTCATTTTATCCATATTCCTGAATGAGTTTAACTTAATTTTCCTGTTTTATAAAGACAATAGTAACAGAATGGAGTTATTGAAGAAATAAACAATGTGTCATGGTCAGCAATTGCAGTCAATGCAAAAGGTTTCATTTGTAATTCTACCCATCACTACTGACCGTCATGCTTGTAACAGGAAATATGAGACTTTGAAGGGGAGTCATGGTTTGAAGAATGGGATGAAAGAAGGAATTGGGATTTTCAATGGTAGATTAGACATCTCGGTGAAATAATTTGTACAGAAACCTGCTGAGGTAATGTGACAACAAACTGAGAAGTGAATAGAGCTCACACACTCTCCGTCAAGAATATAACTGCAGCAATTCTGGTGGCTGCCAAAAAAGCAGTTACTAGAAAATGGACATAAAAGTCTAAACCGACCATACCAGAGGTAGTGAATATAGTAACAGAGATAAAAGAAGTGGAAGTGGGATGTTTAGAATAGGGAAGGATCAAATTACATAGAAAAAAATGGGAATTGCAGGAACAATGCATGCAGAATAATGTTTCTGGAGGAGGAATGAGGTTTAAGGGAAGCCAGGAATTGAGTGAGCTATGTAATGTTTGACTGACAATGACTGTACAGAAGATTATATGTGATGTATAATGTTTGTAAGTGAGACTATGTCAGCATGGTTTGTATTTATGTATATAAAGATATGATTGTCTGTGTCATAAGTGATATTTCAATAAAAACGATTAAAAAAAGGGAGCATAACTGCAGCAGTAAAGGAGTCATCTGGGGACTGAAAGACATGGGAAGTCTGAACAGGTTACATTAAACAAGAAGCATGGAGATTAAACAAGGTAAATTGAGGGGGCATTGAAATGTTTAATTGTAAAGGTCTGTAAAACAAAGAGGAACAGGAAAGGAAGTACAATATACTTACTAAAGACTGAACTTTTAGATTATTAATCGTGCAAACCGTAATCACCTCAGGTAGAGCACAGTGTAGAATTTCAAGGAGTTGACCACTATTGCCCAGAAGAGAGAACTAGCTCAAACAAAGAACATGAATGAAGATTCTGAAATAATCTTGTTGATAAGTATGTATATAGTTAGGTGTGAATTCTTGTTTATTTAGTTTCTAGATTTATCAAGTTTTATGTGCTGCTAACCAAACCGCAGATGGAAAGTTGTGCAATTCCTCTCATCATACTTCAGTATACAGGAAACAACAGTTTATTGTGGGTTGTACAAATTAATAAAAAGGACAGAGGGATTAGAATTGTGCAATTTAACTTGCTCTTAGCTAGATGGTATTGACAATACTGTCATGGTCTCACACATAAAATAAAACCCAACAAAACAATATTGTATGCAAAACAGTTTAACACACATATATTTTCACTGCAGGAGACACATTTGACTAAATATGAACATGATGCCTTGGTATGAAAAGGCTTTAAGCAAGGGTATTCTGACAAAATAATAGAGACAAGGTGCGTGGTAATTACATTGCTTGGGAAAGAGACCAGTAAAGATAGAACAACACTTGAAGGATGAGCAAGGGAGATTTGTGTTAATTTAGAGAGTAACGAACGGAACACGGAATAGCAATAATCACTGGCACAGATCAGTAAAACTGAATGCAGGAATTTGAAGATAATTTTGATGCTGCCAGGGTTTGGAACCTGGTAATGAATTTGCATGATGTTAGCACTGAATCCAAGTCAAGAAGGGTATCTAGTAAGGGTTGATTTCTTGGTAGTTATATAAAGATATATGGTCTGGTGGAGCATACCCCAAATAGGTTTTATATTCACTCAGGGAAATATGATACAGTAACAAGACTGGACAGAATATGTATGTCCAAGGAACATTAATATATAGAGCACATGATTACAAACAAAACATAGAATCATCTCTAACTACTCATCACTGTTTCTAGAAATAAACTGATTGGAGATAATGATAGACCTTGATAATGGTATTTTCCAGTACACTGGTTAGAGCACAAAGACATGAAAATTTACCTAAAAAGTATTTAAAGGATTTACTGAAGGCAATAGCATACCCGGTTCTGGGTGAAAACTGGAACAGATTCCAATTGGGCTTCAAGGAAGAAATTCTATATATAGAAAAAACAATGATGGAATGACAAGGGTGAGTGGAAAGAGGTACAACTATTCTGAATACATCAGTTACAGAATAAAGGTAGCTACAGAACTAATGAGCACCACAACACAGATGTGATGAAAAAGCCGCCCCTGCATTAAGATAGAGGACTGAATTTACTTCCTTGTTATTTGTGAAGAATGAAAAATAAAAGTACTTAAACATTACAATATTGAGCAACAATAATAACGAGTCTAAAACATCATATATTAATTCCAATTCTATGAAGATATTGAAGAAACAAACTCAAACATGCTTAATTACCGGAATATCTCAGCTTTAATTATTCTTCTTAATTCTGGAGCTTTTCTTCCCAGGCCTCTACTGAAAATGGGGTCCTACCTGGTTGGACTTTCCTGGTAATCAGATGTCAATAAATAAACAAATAAATGAATAATTAATGATAAGCTCTTTTGTCTACCAACTGGACTTCATCAGATCAGTTTTTCAATAACAGCTTTAACCCATGGAAAACTAATATATATATATATATATATATATATATATATATATATATATAAAAAACAAAGGCTCATAAATCATGATTGAAAACCTCATACTTAGCAATGAGCCTAGCCTCCATCTAAAAGCTTGCCTAATGTAGCACAAGTCATTTTTTTACAATCCAAACTAAAATAAGAAACAGAAAGAGTACTAATGAAGCAAAGTCTAAACAAACTGAAATGCATAACTAGTATTTAGCTTCTAGTCTGTCTGCCCAGTCAAAGTTCTTCTAGGATAGCATGCAAGGGGCATAGCACAGGGCTATCACTCACTTCCATGATAGCACATGCAAATGACCTTACCTACTAGGATGAACACATTGTGTAGCCCCTTCACTACTCCTCCTCTGCCAACTCCAAACGGGTGCCAGAGCTGCTAATAAAACTCAGGTTGCTTGGATCATAGGCATGGCTTTATCCATTTATGCCTAAACAGCTGTCAATCTGAAAAAAATGTTATCTGAAGAACTCATACTTGTAGTATTCAGAAACAAGCAGTTGGGGAAGGATTTTAGTGATAATTTTAAAATAAATAAGGCAGCTATTATTCTGAATTTATATATTTTTTTCAAAGCAAGTTAATCCATTTTTGGAGAAAAGTGATTTTATTCTGCCCTTTTCATAGTAAGGAGTCATAAGAATGAGACCTTGAAAATATGCTTTAGGAATAATAAAACCCAAATAACCAGATTACTTAACAATGTGACAACAGACAGACAGCCGAACATAGAAGAAAGCATCCACAGCACATGCAATCAGGCTTCCAAGTTTTCTGAACAGCAACCGTGACTCATTTTCAGATCTGTACTGCTAGGACTATTGTGAACACCAATATTACAGAATCAGCCAGCATGTTAACACCATATTTCAAAAGGTGTTCATTAAAATGTAGTGTTTTATGCAGAGAAATACTTCATGCAATCAGACACATGGATTAACTTTGTATTATATATGGAAGAGATGTCGCCATAGCAAATAACTTCACAATCTTATGAAGCATACAAAAATATATTAATACTGCAGTCAGTGCGTATGATTTTTACAGCTAAACCTTCTTCACAAGTAGAAAGGGAAAGATGAAAGGACCCCTACTAACACTGATAAAGCCACTGTGTGGTTTACAATCCCTGCACTAGGGCATGGAGGACAACTAGAGAAAGATGGAGGACTGCATAATGTTAAGATTTCAGTTTGTTAAGAAGCAAACAGTAAAAAGTAAAAATGGGAGGCTGTCTAGAACTGATGCTACAAAACAGCTCTGGTCTTACATTAAGGACAGAAGGAGTGAAGGAGGATGCAGTTCTGCTTTGAAAATGGGGCAGCTTGCATGACCAAAGATCAAGGCAAGAGATGCAGGAATTTAGCTCAAAAAAAGACAAGTGGTGCAGAAGTGCAGAGTCAGTGGCTCAGCATGTTGCACTCACCTTTGATTCCAGAAGACCAGTGATAAAATAAATAAATATAAAGAAAAAAAAACAAACATCAGATAACTAAAGTGAAGAAGAGTGTGTGTGTGTGTGTGTGTGTGTGTGTGTGTGTGTGTGTGTGTGTGTGTGTGTCTGTGTGTGTGTGTGTGTGTGTGTGTGTGTGTGTGTGTGTGTGTGTGTGTGTGTGTCTGTGTGTGTGTGTGTGTGTCTGTGTGTGTGTGAGCGACAAGAGGCACATGAATAAAAAAAAACGGCACCCACTGGAGTAACTTTGGAAAATATGTGATATAAAGAAACACTGCAGACAAAAATACAATCAAAATAAAAAGTGTAATCATAACTGTGTTAAAAACAAAAAATAGGAAAGTGCTTTCACCCATGGGTCTTCAAAATTGAGCAACCATAAAAACAATCATGCATTAAATAGGTAAACAAATCAATAAAATTTGTGGAAAAAAATGCAAATGACTGTGTGTGTGTGTGTGTGTGTGTGTGTGTGTGTGTGTGTGTGTGTGTTGTAGCAGAACTGAAAACAAGCAGAAACCATCAAAAACACAGGCATAAAAAAATGTCCAAGAAAAGTGAAGAAAGGAGTAAACATCATATCAAAGCCATTAATAAAAATAATTTGTGGTCCAGTTTCCTAAGATGATGAATGCATTTAATTGAACTAGCAGAACTGAGTCCAGGTGGGTTATAGGTGTTAAGGCAAATCTGCCATTCCATCTTCTTCTTTTCAAGAATGGCATTACAGTTCCCCTTGAGTGGACCATCCTGACCATGTCCAAAATGTGAAAAGTGAAAAATGAATGACTGGGTGAATCAATGCTGTGCTTTGTAAGAGGATTCTTTCTTAGTCCATTTCTAATTTCAGATGTTTGTTGGGCTAGCCTCTTTTTAAACTTTGAAATAGTCTTTCCTATGTAAAGAAACATGACACTTAGAGCACTGGGCTTTGTAAACAATATTTTCACTGTTACAGTTCCCAGCCACCTTACAGGTATATTTCTTACCTGTACTGGGGCAGGTGAGAAAATCTCTGCAGCTGATGAACTCACAAATGGTACAGAAAGTGGGCCCACATTTAAAGGTACCAAGCGTCTCCATATTTTCCTTGTTGAATGTCCCTTCAAAATATGACCTAATGTTACTACCTTTTTTGAAAACAAAAGAAGGGCCAGGATCCAGAATCTTGCTAACCAGTCTATTACTAGATAAAATGGACCATTTGGAGAACCAGGCATTAAAGAACTTGAGACAGCATAAGACTGACATTCATTAGACTTGATGGAAAGGAAGCAGGTAATGACTAAACAATATTATTTTGAGAGCACACATAAACTTCAAAAACATTTAGCCCAAAAAGTTGAGACAGCAAAAAGTAGAAAGGTATGTAACCAAAATAAAAGATTTTAAAATGGGAAAGGAAAATAGAACACCAGGATGTACTGAACATTTTTTTATGTTTTTCTACAAAAAGGAGCTTTATAGGGCTCAAAATGAAGGGAAGGGGATTTATTGTGAGAAATACGGGAGTTTTTACAAGCTCTAGAATTACCAGCAGCAACATCAGTGTAATGATTACATTTATTGAAGCCTATATTGAGTGAAGAAATACAGGAGGAGTTAGTTAACTAGGCAATGGATAATTCCCCAGGATCAGACAAGCTACCAGTGCAGATATGGGGGAAGTTAAAAAACAGATTATAACAGTATGGTACAAGTTATTCAGTGAGATGTTGCACACAAAAAAGGTTCCCTGATCATGGAAAAAAGGCAATAATCATAGCAATACTGTATAAATGGAAGGAGTCTATCAACCTGGCTTCATACTATCTCATTTTAATTTTGAATTGTGACTATAAGATATTTATAGCTTTTTCACCCAAAGTTTAGCTAAATGCTTGTCAAATATAATAGGTCCTGTCCAATGAGGTCTTATACAGTACAAACATCTGAAAATAGTATAAAAACTCACGATTCATCAAGAGGCAGAGAAATTGGGAAAATAGCTATTGTTAGTCAATCTCGATGCAGTAAAAGTGTTTGATAGGGTCCAATGGGATTATCTCTGGGTAATAATAGATAAACTAGTTTTCTGGAAGTCTTTATTTTTTGATAAGGGAAATATATAAAAATTCAGTGGCTGTAATTAAAATAAGTGGTATGACAGCAAAAGAATTTGAGATAAAGATGGGCACAAGACAGGGATGCCCACTTTCCCAATTATAGTTTATGATATATTTAAAGTTATTAGCTCAGAAATTAAGGCAAGATAGGATCCAAGGTTGGAACTGGTACAGCAAAGAAGAAAGACCATCTTTATTTTTGGATGACTTGATAATTTATTTAGCAAATATGAAGTGGGGTATGCCCCCAGCTGTTTCAGTTACTGAGAGCATTGCAAGAATATCAGGGTACAAGGTGAATGAAAATAAAAACCCAAGGCCATAGCAATAAATTATTCTCCAACATGCCAATTGTTTCAGGATTATCCCTACCTGTAGAGGCACTATAGAATGCAATACCTGGGAATGTGAGTGGCAAAACATACAAGAGACTCTCCCAGGAGGTCATAGTATGACACAAAGGTAAAGATCTTAAACCAAATTAAGAAACAGAAAACAGTAATAATGGATCTTGACTAGAAAGTGTGGGCTGTAAAATATTTATATTCCTGCATATACTGTATGCGGGGCAAAATTATTTTATGATCCAGGGAAAAAAGATTTACAGTATTCTCCAGAGAGATTTCAGCAAATGTATCTGGGATGACAAAAGCCACACAGTTGACTGGAGTAAAATGATTTTATCAGTTGAGCAAGGAGAGTTAGCACTACCAATCTTACAAAGCTATTCCAGAACAACTCCGCTGAGGTTAGCTTATTTAGGTAAAACACCAGCTATAATCTTTAATGGAAAACTATGATGAGGACAGAGTGAGCTAGCAAAGAAGTTTAACACTTGGTCCCAATAAATTGAACAACAAGGACCTAAACCACTAGTAAATCCAACAAGTAATGCATGTATAACTGGCACAAGAAGTGACAAGTGGGGCTCGAGATCTGATTCCCACTTGACGCTTCTTGTGCCAACCATATGTGCATTACTAAATTGAACAACAAAGCAACAAAAGTACCCAGCTTATATTTGCAATACAGTGCATGGTCTTACCAGCACAAAGCCCTTAGAGTCTTGGAGGTTTGAATTGTGGCCCATTCGGATGACTAAGGCGGATGTCTATAGATATGTCACCACTAGGAAGACTGGTGGAAAAATGAAGATCTGATATTAGTTTGGGAACAAGTCAGTTTGGGTGAAAGCAGGTTGGCATGGACTCAATTTTTAAAGAACTAAAACCCCAGCCAAAAGGATGCTTTAAGATAAAGAGGACCATTAGACATCTTAGATACTAATGACAAAGATGTATAAAGCAAGGGTTTGCAAAAAACAGCTCTGGTTGAAGCAAGATCATGAAGAGTAAATAACAAGAAATTAAGCAGTAGGCTATATGGAGCAATTAACAAACCATAGAAGAAAGTAATTTATGAGCAGATCCATTGCTGAAAGAATGTGATTAGTATTAAAATAACTGAGGAGTGGAGTTGATATTTGTATAACCTCCAAAAGTACAACAAAGTCATGGAAAGTCAGAATTTTATTTTACTTATTTATCCTTTGTTGATCAGGTTATTCCCATTAGACTAGTGGTCTCTTTTCAGGGAACACCTGAGGTGGCATTTATACTACCAGGGGAAATTTAGCCAGGGTATCAGCACATTTCCCCTACTCTTTTTGATAAGTGCTGTGGGGTCTTTTACATCCACCTGAGCTGCTACCAACTCAAGCAGATGGGATGGTTTAAGGTTTATTCTAAGAAGCACCCCCTAATGCTGCACTGCACTGTCAGCAGTTTGAAAATTATTACAATTACCTAAAGTTGGAAACAAAACCCACAATCTTCTGATCTTCCAGCACTAAAGGCAAGTACACTACATTTTGAGTCACTGACACTACATAATGTTCAAGTGGAAATGTTTACACATATATATTTAACACTAGACAGATTGAATAAAATGTTTGCAAAGGTAAGACAAATATGTTGGCAATGTAAGAAAGGCCAAAGGGGAACATAGCAACATATATTTTGGTGCTGTCCCAAACTGGTTAAATACATAGCAAATCTGAACAACTTAGTATAGAAACTTCTTGGTTATCAACAGAAACTAAAAGATATTAACTATTATTTAAGTTTGTCAGGGACTTTAAAGGAACCAATCATATCAAAGCAATGGTTGCCCTAACCTGTTTACTAACCAAAAAAAGTCATCACTAAGAAGTGGAAAACCTTGAAACAACCTAGAATCCCAAACTTTAATGTTCTTATGAAAGAAATAAGGAAACTAGAAGAGAAGGGGTTGGGTAAGGTAGAGTATAAGTTTTACAAGCTGAAATAGGATGTTCAGGACTAAGCAGGCCTAACAATATTGACTGGGGACTCTAAAGAACTTGCCTGAGAACTGGATACAACCAGAAGGCAAGAGGCACAGGAATAAGAAACTAAATTAGAGAGGGTGAGACATGAATGGTAATTTGCGCAACCACTGAAGGAGAGGGAGGTAGCTGCTCAGATGATTTTGAAAAATAATTCAAATTTGTAAATGTTGACCTTGGGATAGGTCTGATGCATAAAGGTTAAAAAAGTATAATTTTGATAGTATATATAAAGGGACCCAGCCATCAAGATATTGTGATAGTGTACCATGTATGAGAAATGTACATGACATGTTTTCCTAAAAACTTTTTTTTTATGTTTGTTAGAATAAAGTAGCTTTATTAATAAATAAGTTACCATAAAAATCTTAAAAATGCAAACAGCTGTCAGTGGAATAGTAGTTACATCATTACTTGATTTATTGTGGTATAAGACTTTGGGTTGAAGAACTGATACGCAGGACAATAATGTATCCTAAATGATTGAGATGTCAGTTATTCAAATTGTCAACTGCCAAAAGGCACACTAGGCTATCCTGGTGCAGACCTACTGTGGTTATTTTGCAGACCATATGTGGAAGCCATGATTCCCTGCACACGTGACGCTCTTCAAAGATCATCAACCTCAGTTATAGGTGAGCACAGATTAGTCAAGAGCTTGTTTTAAACTGCACATTTAATAGTCATAATGCATATGAGAAGAGAACCAGGGAACCGGAAACCAGTTAGTTTTATCTTAATGTGAAAGACCATTTTGTGAACTTACAATACAATAATTTTCAGAACTCAAATCAATAAGAACACCCAATGGCAAGAAGACTGTGGTAAGTTAAACCATTTAAATGTTTTGTCTGGATAAGAAAGTAGATATACCAGGAAAGTATAGCTTATTTCAATAGTAGATTTATGTACGTTTCAGCTGGCATACACCTCATTTTGCCCCATGCCCGAATTTCGCAGTTCTGCATTGAATGCTATAATAAACATATTCATTATCATTCCATCATGTTTTTTAGCATTCCAGACTGCAAAATGTCATGCTGTTTCAATACTGTTTCATTTGTGGTGGAAAATAATCTTCTGTATCCTGATGGCTACATGGTCTGTTGCCCGCTGGCAAATATAGAAGAGCTGTGATGATGATAGTTGAGTTAGCAGAACAGCATAAAGACAAGCACAATTACAGAAAATTATTTTTTAATAAATGAATGTGCTTTTCTGGGCAATTAGTGTGCTAATACCCAACATACTGTAAATATTATGAACTATTTCCTCTTCAGTTTGTGAAGCAGTTAAATTAGAGTACTTTAAAGTGTGGCACTGTGCAGAGTAATCTTGCATCTCAGGCACAAACAACATCTTACTGTACTTTCAGCTAAAAGTACCTTGAGGTTGGTGATTTGAATTCTCTCCAGATACTTTTGTTTTCTCTCACCATTTCAAAACATGCTGGTTAAATTGTCTGCATATCTGCCTACATACATATGCATATATTTGTGTGTTTGTGTATTTTGATGGTATACAGTTCTGGTATACTAGTAATGGTCTTAGATTTAATATTAGTAAATGTAGCATAATAAGATTTGGCAAAAACAACATGGTAAAACTCATAAGAAATTCAACATCATTAAAGATCATTAAAGATCTAAAGGCAATGTAGAGAATAACTTAAACTTTTTTAACACCTTTATTAAATTAACACTTAAGCCATACGCAAACATACTTTTATATGAAAGAAAGCAAACCATGTTAACATGTTCACATTTGCAAACATATATCATATATATCTTTTATACAATTATCATCAATCCAACATTTCAAAAATTGATTGTTTCCTGCCTTCCCTTAAACCTTACTCCTCCTCCAAAACATTATTCTGAATATATTGTTCCCACAATTTCTATTTTTTTCTATGTAATTTGCTCTTACCTTTTTCTGAAGATCCTACTTCCACTTCTTTTACCTGTGTTAGAATATTTGCTACGTCAAATACAATTGGTTTAGACTTTGATTTCCATTTTCTAGTAACTGCATTTTTTTGGCAGCCAGCAGTATTAAAGTTAACAAGGCCTTACTGTGTAGACAGTTTAGAGCCTATATTCCAGCTGCAAAAAAAAAAAAAAAAAAAAGCATTTCCTTAGTTACACCCATTTGCTTACCCAATATTTCTGATAGAGTACTCTGTAAGGAATTTTTAAAGTCTGCCAACCCATTATGCTCCCAAAACATATGTCCTCAGTTACCTCTTACTTTCCATCTTCCTTTGGAAAAATTCTTTGGAGTCTTCTTTGGGTATAAAATACCTGTGCAAACACTTCCGAGTGAAAATCCTATATCTTATAGTCTTTGTTGTGTATTTGGGAGCCATACATATGTTCTCTGATTGTTTCCTTGTGAACTGAGTCTCTCTTCCCAATCTTTTCTAACCTCCTCTGATTGATTCCTATGGTTACTATGCAATATTTTATATGCCCTACTGATTATTTCTTTTTTAATATCAGCTTCTGTTTGAGATTCAACTAAAAACTCTACTACAGTAGGTCTTTCACTTAGGGTTAACCCCTATCTCTTTCTATTTGCCTATATTCTGATATCAGTCTGTGTTAGGAAAGGCAGTCCAAATGTTTTCTTGGCCTCTTCCTATTCTTTTACCTTTTCCTCTCTAGTTATTTGCTCCCAATACCTTGGTTCCTTTGCCAGTCTTCTCCAGTTTTCCCCAGTAAATTCCAGACCCCTCTTGCCTAGTCTACATAACCTTAGTTTCAGTCATCCTTATCAGCAGAACCTCCTTTCTCCATTTTCATATTGGCTTAGTCCTTAAAATACTTTCTGCTACTTTATTAAGATAAGATTATGTATGGCTGTTGTTAGTCTCCATAAGGATCTGCATCCCAAATCCCACTCTCTCCTTATTTCTTGAATTTCCCCCATTTTATCATCATCCTTTTCCACTTTGAATTATAACTTGATGATTGTGTTATGCATATGAGCCTTAACTGTGTAGCTCTAAAATGTCCCTTCAGATCAAGCAATCCTAAACCACCTTGTTCTTTTGGAGGGATCAGCTTATCACACTGGTCCCTTTCCTCTCATATAAAATCCTTTAACTCTTTATTAATTGCCATCTATAACTTCTCCTCTGGTTGATAAAAATTTGTCAGAACTGTATATAAAATTAAAGGGACTAAAAACATTTTCACTGCTTATATATTGTTATCTATATCTACAAACAACAGCTTTCAATTTCTCAGTTTTTGTATTACATTTTGTTTAGTCTCTTCCCATATATCCTTAGCTTCCATAACAGAATCCTTTAAACCCATACTCATAAATATTTCATTTTATTCTGTCCCCATAAATATGGGTATTGCTGAACCAATTTGTGTATTGGTACATAGTTTACATCTATAGCCTTTGCTTTCTCTTCATTAATTTTATATCCTGAAAAGACCTAAAACTGTCTCAGAATGTTCCACAACACTGAGATGTCCTTTTCTGGTTTTATCAGGTACAAAATAATATCATCTGCAAATAAAGCCAACTATTCTAGATTATCTTACCGTTTATATCCTTAAATCTGTGAGTTCCTTATTTTCTTTGCTAATGGCACTAAATATCATGCAAACAACAAAGGGGAAAGAATACACTCCTGCCTGGTTCCTCTGTTCAAGCACAACTTATCAAAGAGGAAACCTTCCACTTTAATTTTTCCTCTGATCTGTCATATATAACTCTAATTAACATTATTATTGTATCAGGGAATGCAAATGCTTCCATTGCCCTACTCATAAAATCCCAACTTTCTTGTCAAATGATATTTTTCAAAATCCTTCTTTCCTCTGGATCATCATTGTTCCATTAATGTTGTCAAATGTTAGCCTCCCCGCCACAAAACCACATTGATAGATATGTATCAATTTTGGCAACACCTTTGGCATTCTTTTAGCTACTAAAGATATAAACACTTTATAATCATGCTCTAAAATTTAAGTGGGCCTATATGAAGATGGGTCTGATGAGTTTTGGTGTTACAGCCATCACAGCTTTCATCCAGGATGTTGATGCTTCCTCTCCTTTTAAACTACTGTTAAACAAAACCTTTCAGATCTTTGTCACTTTCTTCCCTCCTGTTTCCAAACTTCCATTGGAATACCATCGATTCCCACAGACCATCCTGCATATTGATTACATGTCACTGTTTTTATCTTATCTCCTCTTATCTTAAGTGTTAATTGTTGAACCTCATCCACCTTTAACTTTGGCATACCGAACGTCTTCCATAAATATTTCCATTTGTGCTTTTTCTTTATTTCTACATTCATCTGATTTATAAGAATTATCATAACATTTCTGAAATATCTCTAATACCTCTATAGGATCTCTGGTTATTTTTCTTGTTATAGGCTTCCAAAGTTTGGCAACAACCAGTTCTACTTTCTGTTGCCTAAGTAATTGTGCTAAAACGTTTTGTGCTCTGGAGTTAGAAAACAGTTGCTTAACAGCAATCTTTCTAAACTCATACATATTATCCAGAAACTCCCTTATTTTCTCTTTAGCACTCTGCATTTGTGCTTCGTCTTGTTCTGTGAGATCACCATTATTCTGCAATATTTTAACTTTTGTCAGCCCCTCTAAATAATTCTTGTTACTTCTTAATCCTATGTCTTTTTTTATTTCTACCCTATTTTTAAACTCCACTTTCATTTTAACTCACTCACTAGCTATAATTTCTGAATAAATTTCTATCTTCCTTAATAGCTCTCGGATAATTTCTATTATCCATACCTTAAATTCATCTTTTTTTAAAAAGGTAGATTGGGAAGTGCCATTGTCTAGTTTGTACTTCAGTACCCTGTATTTTTATTTTACTTGCTATTGCCACATGATCTGGAATAGTTATTGGATGTGTGTTGAAGCTTTCAACTAAGTACACATGTTCCTGTGAAATATCATTTCTATCTAGTCTAGCCCAGTTATTGTACCTTGGGGAAAATATGTAAATTATCTCTGTGTTCCTGCTACTGAATTCATGTCTTCAATACCAAATATTTTCTTAATTTTCTTCAAAACATATACCCTCTTTTGTTATACTTTCCTTCTAGGTCTTCAAGTGACATCCTCACTGCTACAAATCAAATTCCATTCCCCACCCATAAGTAATATTCCTTGCTGAAAGCTGATTATGTCTCCCCAAATGTTCTTAAGCTCTATAACAGCAGTTGTAGATGGAATATAAATATATGTCAGTGTAATCCTCCTCCCTTGTAGCACCTTACTAAAACAAATCTACTTTTGTATCTTTTTTTCCTCTTCTATCACTATTGGAGCTCCACTAGCAATTAGTACAAGTGCATTATCCCTGATACTCTACCAAATATGTATTCTGAAATCCCTTCTTTGTCAAAGTTACATGCTCATTTTTTTTCAAATGTAGCTTCTGTAGCATTGTTATTTGTATGTGCATTTAACATAATTCAGTACTCTTACATTTTTCTTTATACCTGTGAGGCCATTCACATTCCAAAACAATACGTTTAGTGTAGCCATTATGATAATAATTTATTATTCCTACCGATTATATATGACAGCTTTTTTAAATGTCTTTTTCCAGCTTTTGTGTTGCATGCGGCCACTAATGTTTGGCAGGTTGATCTTTTATACAGTTATTTCTTGTTATCTCCATTTGAACCTGTGTCACATTTTACAAGACTTGTTTTAATGAAAGCCCTCAAAAAAAACACAAACACACACCCGCAGAACACCCTCAGAACCTATTAACTTAAAACAAACACACACAACTATGCTCATCTTCAAATAATGAAGTTTAACCCTCCTGATAGGAACAATTGTCCCAAATCAACAAATGCTCACACAGTTATTAACTAACCTAGAATTAAGGTTATCAATGCTAAAGAGCATGCTATACCATGTGCTCCTACACACACTAGTTGCTGTCTCTTCTTATTTTATATTTATTCCCCTTCCAGATGTGAAAAACAGCTTATGTGTTTTCAGAAAACATTACCTTTTAGCCTAAAGAAAAAGTGCACTGGCTATCTTTAAATAAAAGTAAATTATACATTGTTTAAGTACATGCATTAAAGTATGTAGTTACCACAGAAAGCTGCAATTACCTATTCACTTCCAATAATTTCAAGCCTTACTTTTTACTAAGCTGCTTGTCCTTGTACCTTTTAATTTTACATTTCTCTCAGTAAATGATGTCCAGACCTCTCAATGTATTTATTGCCTTCACCTATAGTCAGTTTATTTCCATTGAAGCATAAGAACAGGATGTACTTCTCAAGTAACACTGAACATTTATTTACTAAAGGAAAACTATTAATTAGATTATGTCTCTCATTTAAAAAAAACATTTACTTAAACAAAAAATGTGTCATTAGATTAAACCAAGGTCATTAATCTAGACATTCACCCATGAAAAGTAAAAGAAAACATTTCAGCTCTACATATATTATATATTATATTGCAATTTTACACCCTATCTCCCACCCCAAAAACCCAAGATTACAGCCTGTTAACTTAATCATGCTTTTCCCCAGTCATTCTTCTCTTTTTACATGGTAATACCTACATTTCTTAAAACTAAAAAAGAAAAATAAGTACTTGTTTACTTTAGTATCTTTATCACATACAACAATCACTGAAAATACTTTCCTGTACAACATGCAATTTATACCATTAAATGTTTTATACAAATATTAAGAACAAAAATTGTTTTACTTACAGTATAGTTATTTTCTCTTTGTCTTTTTTTCCTTCTATTGTCCTTCCAAACATTAATGACATGAAGTGGGTATATGCCTGTCAGTCCTCCCAAGTTTAACAAAGTCAATAAAATTCCAATCTTTCTCAGCCTCTTTTTCTTGAAAAGCCATATTTCACAAATGTGATTGATGCTTTATATTAATCCATTTATTCACTAATTTCCCTGTTACTGGTCTTCTTCCTGTTCACGTCATTCTCCCAACCCCAGACTCCAGTTGAAGGCCAATGAACTACAGATACTTCTATTCAATTCTTATGTTTTGTTCTGTCTCTCATGCATTTTTCTATGGAACAAATGAAAAGGTTTTACTGGCAAAGTCTCTGTATGAGCTTTATTATCAGAAGAATGAGAAGCAGAGTCCCTTTTGTTTGATGGCTCACTTTTTGTTGGAAAAACATTTCTATTTCCTCTGTAGCCTGTTCTGCATTAAAAATGACTTTGCTCTTCCAGGAAAAAAATATTCTGAAGATAGCTGGATACAGCAGCTAGAATCCCATATCTGCCTCTCAACATTTCCCAGTTGCTGGGATAAATTTGCCCCTCTTCTGCCTACTGTACAGTGAATAATTATTTCTACAAACACTCTCTGTAGTTTTTAATATTTTGCCCTTCTACTACATTTTTTTTTTCTGGATTAATTCTTCTCTGCTGGTATGATTGCATCGTTACTGATACAAGTCATGGTTTCTATCTTATGGCCAGGTCTGGAGTATACACATGGTGGGCCCTTTTGATTAATAAATCATATTGTGGAGTACCAGTCCAGTTAATTATTTGTGCTTTCATAAAATTAATACAGTGTGTTCCTTCCAGTTTCTGTGGTACAACAGAAAATATCAGGTTTTCTCTACATGCTCTGTCCTCTAATTCTACCATTTTGAAATAGCTCTTCTTGAGCAGTCTCATAGTTGGCCTTTTCATTTCAGCCTCTGATTTTTGCAGTTTTACCAGTTCATGTGAATAGCTGTTTAAAGCTTCTTCCATTTTTCCACCCTTTTGTTATTTGAGTTTATATATTCCTTCCATGTTTCATTTATTTTAATCAGCTCAGACCACATCTGCCTTACTTTTCACTCTAAATTACTGGAAGCCATCTCTCATACCAAAGCTGGAGCTTGAACTGCTTTTTGCTGAATAGCTGCAGGATTCCTCCCAGCCAATATTTTTTTTTCCATTTAAACTTTGATCAATGTGCACCTATCAAAGTCGGAAAATGATATCTGTAGGACATCTAATTTCAAACAGCATATATAATCAGTCCAGTGAGATTGTTGTTCCACCTTATACCTCACTGATCCAATCTCATAAATGAATAAATGCCATGTTGTCTTTTATAACCTTCAGACATGTCATCTGAAAAATTTTGAAAAGGAACAAGGATTTCTTATTAGCAAAATCTCAGGATTGGAAAACGTCAACTGTTTAAAAAAGACTTCAAGAAGAATCATCATATGTTGTTTTTATATATTACTGAAAGATGTCCACTGTGTGGTCAGTTTTTAAAAGACTTTGTCTGGAATGTACCACTTGGGAGCTAAGATGGAATAAGATTCCACTTATAGTTAGAAGTCAGTCATTATCTTTCTTCCAGAATAACTTCTAAAAACACTGTATATGGCTTTGATTCACTTGTGAGCTGAGGTTTGACCATGCAGAAGTAGAAATTAGATGAGAATGTTCAGGAAAGTGTTGTGTTGTTGACAAACACAGCAGATAATGCATAAACTGCTAATTCTGAAGTTCCTATAATATATATGTGCAAATCTTTAAATTATTAGTGCTAAAAACCTCATATCCTGCATCTTTGCCATGTGGACTGATTTCTTATACTCTGCAAGACAGTTTGAAAATAAAGCTGATTGATTTGGCAGCACCCAGACTCAGGTCTCAAATTATTATTCATATATCGAATGTCAAACAGAGTCAGAAATAATAGCAGATAAGTCTGTTAATCTCTTATTTAAGAATTTGTAGACCTACCCTTCAGGAGACATTGTTCTGTTGTGTAATTTGTCCAAGAATAGGAAAATATGTTGCGAATCATGCATCTGAGTAACCTGAAGAGGTAAACAGTGTTAACATTTCTGCATGTTGCAAAGTAAGAAGCTTGTCAGTAGTTCAAGTTTTCAAAATGAAAGAGAGAGAGAAGGAGTCTTGAAATGATGACACAGAAGTTTCAGAATTAAGAAAAAAAATGCTACATATCTACCATTTGTTCTTCAAGAGACCCCATGCTCTATAAAGTATGGATGCCTAAGTTACTGTATTAGAGAATCACACCAAAGACTATGAATTTGGTGAGTCACATGACTCAATGAATTATGTAAGAATCATGTTTGGTATCAGAAATTATCAGAGGAGATGAATATTGTTGGAGGAACCAGATTTAATGTAAAACATAAAATGATTTATATGTGTAGAATGCATAAGAAATGAGCAAAATTGTCTGCAAGAAAGAAAAGCTGAAAATGAGTAAGAATAGGTTCTAACTGTGAGGGAAAGAAAGAAAAGTACAATAAAAGTAATGTTGACTGATAAGGTCTGTCTGATGTGTCGATAGAAGCATCAGAAAAAAAATGGTTTATGTAAACTAAAGGAAGCCAATGTGCAGCTGAAAATAATTCATGTAGCAGAAAAAAAATCATGTAAATTAAATCCTAATCTCAAATTAAATAACAATATGATAAATCTCACTCAATATCCACAAATTTAGAACTATGTTGTATGGGACATTCTCAAAATGAAAGAGTATACTATAGAAGAGACCAGAGAAAAGCTGAAGCTCAGCAAAAAACATATAATAATTCTAATAAAGCTGCTACGCTGGGTAACTTTAACAATTCAGTACAAGCAGATGTAGATACTACAACATCACTGTTACAATGCCTTTCTTATAAAAAGAAAATGCTCTCTAACACATACAAGGTAATTACAGCCATCAAATATCAGTCATCTTTACTGTTCTCTGCCCATACAAGTTAATTACAGCCATCAGATATCAATCATCTTTACTGTTCTCTGCCCATACAAGTTAATTACAGCCATCAGATATCAATCATCTTTACTGTTCTCTGCCCATACAAGTTAATTACATCCATCAGATATCAATCATCTTTACTGTTCTCTGCCCATACAAGTTAATTACATCCATCAGATATCAATCATCTTTACTGTTCTCTGCCCATACAAGTTAATTACATCCATCAGATATCAATCATCTTTACTGTTCTCTGCCCATACAAGTTAATTACATCCATCAGATATCAATCATCTTTACTGTTCTCTGCCCATACAAGTTAATTACATCCATCAAATATCAATCATCTTTACTGTTCTCTGCCCATACAAGTTAATTACATCCATCAGATATCAATCATCTTTACTGTTCTCTGCCCATACAAGTTAATTACATCCATCAGATATCAATCATCTTTACTGTTCTCTGCCCATACAAGTTAATTACATCCATCAGATATCAATCATCTTTACTGTTCTCTGCCCATACAAGTTAATTACATCCATCAGATATCAATCATCTTTACTGTTCTCTGCCCATACAAGTTAATTACATCCATCAGATATCAATCATCTTTACTGTTCTCTGCCCATACAAGTTAATTACATCCATCAGATATCAATCATCTTTACTGTCCTCTGCCCATACAAGTTAATTACATCCATCAGATATCAATCATCTTTACTGTTCTCTGCCCATACAAGTTAATTACATCCATCAGATATCAATCATCTTTACTGTTCTCTGCCCATACAAGTTAATTACATCCATCAGATATCAATCATCTTTACTGTTCTCTGCCCATACAAGTTAATTACATCCATCAGATATCAATCATCTTTACTGTTCTCTGCCCATACAAGTTAATTACAGCCATCAGATATCAATCATCTTTACCGTTCTCTGCCCATACAAGTTAATTACATCCATCAGATATCAATCATCTTTACTGTTTTCTGTCTATACAAGTTCATTACATCCATCAGATATCAATCATCTTTACTCTCCTCTGCCCATACAAGTTAATTACAGCCATCAGATATCAATCATCTTTACTGTCCTCTGCCCATACAAGTTAATTACATCCATCAGATATCAATCATCTTTACTGTCCTCTGCCCATACAAGTTAATTACATCCATCAGATATCAATCATCTTTACTGTCCTCTGCCCATACAAGTTAATTACATCCATCAGATAACAATCGTCTTTACTGTTCTCTGCCTACTGGAGTGAGAAAAAGAACAAAAATCCAAAGCGATAGAAACTGCACTAAAATTATCCCCTTTCAAGAATTTAATCTATACACAATTGATGATCAACAATAATGCCTACTACACACCAGTGATTTTAAATACATTTAATTCAAACTACTCCCCAAACTGCCCTATTGTCCAACAGTGAACGCTGATCTCTTTCACGTCCTATGGGGCTGTAAATTTACATACAAGTTATGGTGTTCCCTGAAGGTGAAGTTAGAAAAAATGGGTTACGAGCAGTCAACATTATCATGGGAATTTGCTATCCTACATCTAACTCCCATTATTTGCACTAATGAAACTATATATCACCTAAATTTGGACAGATAGAACCAAACTATCATGGGAGAAATTCAAGAACAAAGCTACTAGATATGTTACAGTACATAAATTAATCACATGAGATAGTAATAAACGCACATATTTTCAAAAATACTGGAGTCTCCTTCTGAACCTCATTCTAAAAGAATGAATATTTTTCAAAAAATTAAATTATCACATTGTATACAAAATTTTCCTATATTAAGTAAAGTACAAATCAAAGAAGCTTAGACAAGCAACTTAATGATGAAGCAAATACAGGTACATCTCTCTCATGCTTCTGCCCTTTAGCTGCTGTTGCACCTGTTGTAAATATTGTATATAGTATGTTGGAGTTTACTACACCATGCAGTTAGGATAATT
>NC_056737.1:1811505184-1811637684 GCF_019279795.1 Protopterus annectens | reverse complement strand
AACAAAAATGACACTGTACTAGACATATATCATGTATGGGACAATCTGGCAACCATTCTGGGTTTTAACGCTCAAGACATTCAGTTTTTTATACATATTAGGGCAGAGACATTTTGTAACTTAACATCTGAAACTGACGGATTAATGATGAGATTTCTGGAACTGTGTAAGAAAAAGAAGAACTGTTATGAATGGAATATTTATTTGTTTTCTGGTAGTAACCTAAATGTTTTTGAAAAAGTGTTACATTGCACTTTAGAACTTATGAGCTGGAAGAAGGTAATGTTAAAAATTGCAACCAGGATGTGTGTGAAACTGTTGATAATATTGTGAAAGTTAAAGATGACATAACCTTATGGTATGGAGGGTTGAGGGTGGAAGCCATTTTGAAATGTGAAAACAATATGGAGAAACACTTGCCTTGGGTTATTTTGTGGCTGGTCATAGAGGGATATTAAGATATGCTGGCCAGCCTAAATCATGTTTCTTTTGTGAGGACTTTTCTCGTTTAATTAATGATTATGACAAGGTACAATGTAACCAACTGTGGTAGTGATGCTGCGGTAGCGTTGTTGCCTCATAGCAAGACGTTGTCCCGTTCGATTCTCAGCTAGAGCGTCTTCTGTGTGGAGTCATACGTGAATGGGGCATGCCTTCGTTGAAGGTTGTGCGTTAGGGCTGGTAACCCGGTACGTAAAAATCCACTACCAATCATTAACAGACCGGAGTTCCGCTGTGGTGACCCCTAACCGGGAAAAGCCGAAAGACACAAACAAACAAGGTACAATGTAACCAATGTGAGGAGAAAGGACATACAGCATAAAGATGTGTGCCTGAATGTACATTGTGTAAGAAAAGGGACACTTTTGGGCAGACTGTCAAAAAGGGAAGAAAACATGAATGAGGAAGGATAAGATGCTGAACTAGGTAAAGAAAAAATGTGTAAGAAGAAAAAAATGGAGGAAAAAATTAGGAGGAAGAGTGCATACAGGAAGGGAGATCAGGATAAGGGATTGATATTAATATTTTTTACAGTTCTAGCAGGTGAAAAATCTGATTCTAAGGATCAGGAATTATTTGTACATAAGCCCATGAAAAAATATTAATTTGGGGAAAGAGTAAAAATAAGAAAAAGAAAATTTAAAAATATTTCCCCTAAACTTAAAAAGAAGGAAAAACAGCAATTTTAGACTAGTTCCAATAAATGTGAACTGTATTATTAACACTGTAAGAAGAACAAGGATACTTGAATGATGTGCAAAATATGTTATAGATGGTAATCCGCTAGAGGATATAAGATTCCTGACAAGTGAAGAAATACTGAAAACAGAAAAATTGTGGGATGGAAATATAATATGGAACTTAAGAAGTGAACATTGTTCTGGTGTGCTTGTGTTGTGCAAAAAAAAAAAAAAACAGTGAAAATACTAGTTGTACCATTGTAAAGTATGGGAAGGATAACTGCTGTGGATGTGAGGTGGAACATGTTTATACGATTATAGCATTCTATGCATATGTAAATAGCAAGGAAAGAAACCATCTGTTTTATCAACCTGAAAATTATAATTACAGGAGACCTCAATTGTGATTTATGAGAAAAAAATGTGAAAAGAAAAGGAAAGATGTTAAAAATACAGGAAATGATAACGTGGTAAATTAGCTGTGTGGAACAAAAGTCAATGGACTTATAGAAAGGGAACACTTGGATTTGAAATTGATGATTTTGCATTATTGGAAGGCTTGGGAATAGCAGTTGGTGATACAATTGTGATGGGATTTTCAGACCATTCAGCAATATGGATAGAGGTGATGTAAGAAGGGGAGTATATTAAAATAGGAAAAATGAATAAAAAGAATAAATCAAAAATTCTGGGATGAAACTGAAGAGTGGAAGTATTGCAGTTATGGATAGATTGTATAACCATGAAATACTTCTGCAAAAATTAGTCTGACTGATGGATTGAATTTAAAAAGAAAAATAAAAAGTGTTTTTTTTATCAATGGTAGGATGATGTAAGAAAGGAAGACAAAGTGAAGTACAAGAAAATGTATTCGAGAATTTAGAGAATAATATAATACAGTAGTATGATATGGAAAAAGAAATATATAAATGAAATTGAGAAAAAAATAATGCATTACTGTTTAGGCAGAGATATTATTTACAGTGGAGAAGGGAGGAGGTATCTGTATATTTGGGTAAAATATTAAAGAAGGATATTAGTATAATGAGGGGAAAGAAATGTAAAAGAAGAGGTAAAAAGAACACAAGAACAAATTATAAGTATTGTAGTACAGCACCTGGAAATATGTACAAGAGTAAAAAGAAGGAAAATAAGAGGGAATGGAAAGTAAAAAAAAATCCTGAATGAGTTAAGGAAGACTTTGAAAAATAAATTGCTGTCAGTGAATTGGATGAAGTACTTAGCAGAGTAAATGTTGATTCAGTATTAGGCTCAGATGGTATAGGATATGGAATGTACAAGAAATTAATGGATTGGCAAAGAGAATATTTTGTAAATGTACTGAATGAATGGATAAAGGAAATTTTGTTTATGCAGAGTTATGAAGTGGGATATTTAAATTTGTATGGAAGAAAGATGAGAAGAATGAAATAAAAATGCAGACCCATCATACTAAATACCACAGATTATAATTTTTTAGAAATAATATAGAGGAGAATGGAAGGAAGGATGAGGCATATTATGGAATAAAGTATATATGGGATAAAAGGGAAGGGATGTCAAGAATTGTTATTGGTTTTGTGAGAAACTGTGAATAATATTATTAGTAAAAGAGAGTATGCAAAACTTATGGTAAGTGAGATCAACAAGGTATTTGATAGAGTAGGACATGATGCTTTGTAGGATGTTGTTGAGAATTATGGAATATATAATAGAATTAGAAGGGTTTGTTCATAGGTAGATACTAGGCTATCGGCCATAGGGCCTATACAAGCCCAGCCAAAAAGGTACCCTGGCTTTTGCCACCCAAAAAAATTATTTTCCTGTGCCACTGTCGAGCAGAGCCACAGAAGTGATCCCTGGGGTGAATTTCCTATTTCGTATACAACCCAGTGTATCAGTAAATCCAAGAAATAACAAGAACGCTGAGCAAAAAAAACACAGATTTGTTGATGATTGTTTTTTGATTTGGAAGGGGTCTTCAGTAGAGTTACATGAATATTTGTGTTATTTAAATAACACAACTAGTTTTTTTTAAATTTAAAATGGAAGTTTCCAGTAGTTTAATAAACTTCTTGGATGTTAGTATAAATCTAGATAATGGTATAATGAATACAAGTGTTTTTCGAAAGGAAGTTAATGCTGGGAGGTATTTACATGGTTCTAGCATGCACGCCCCACATGTTTTTAAAAGTATTGTTACGGTACAGTTTGGTAGTATTAGTAGACTTAACACGGATGATTCTTGTTTTATGAAACAGCTGGATGAGGCATATCAAGAATTTTTGGATAGTGGTTACAATCCTTTGATATTGAATGATGCTAAGACTAGAGTATAAACAAATAGGTCTACTACATATAAACTTATATTTTTTTCAACTAATGAATATTTGAATAGTGCTCGTCCTAATGAGAGTAGGGAACAGAAGCTTAGATATCTAACTTCATATAATACTAAAACAAGGTTTGTTAAGAATATTATTAGTAAATATTGGACAGTATTGATGGCAATCTAATGAAGTTAAGGCAGTTCTAGATGATAGACCTATGTTTGCTTATAAGAACATGAGGACAATAAAAAGTATGTTATGTTACAAAGATTTTAATGTTGAATTAGATTCAACTTGTACTTTTAGGAGGAAAGGTACTTATCGTTGTGGTAATTGTACTTGTTGCATTGATATTTTATGTACAACAGTAGACAATAGCATTTTTGTGCATCCAATAACACACAAAAAATATACGTTTGATGTGTCGGCCACATGCAATACTAGTAATGTGGTTTATTTAGCGGCTTGTACTGTGTGTAGCTCATACTATATTGGCAAAACCACTAGAAAATTGAAAGAACGCATAATAGAACACAAGTCTGAGATCAGAAGGGCTTGTGAAAATAATGCATTATTTAAGCATATTAATATGTATGGTTCATGTCATTGGTTTAAGTTTAGAGTAATTGATGCTGTCTGTTCATCCATTAGAGGAGGGGATATGGGTAATTGGTTAGAGGTTAAGGAATTTGAATGGATTGTCAGAATGTCAGCGGATAATCAACCAGGTCTGAACTCTGCTGTCTCCCTTAAGCCTGTACTAACTAAGATACAGCATGTTAACTTGAAATGAAACTATAATTGTATCATGTTTTTAGATTGTTAAAAATATATATGTGTATGAGTGATTTTTGAACATGGATATCAATGTGTATATTAGCTTGTATTATCTCTTTAATTTGTTCACATGATGTTTGGGCTGTATGTCATGTGACTCTATGGCTCCTATATAAATGTGTATTTTAAATTATACCTGTACTAAACATTGAGAAAGGGTGTAATACCTGAAAGCTTTGTTTTGCTATAAAGGTGTTTTTTTTTTGCTCAGCGTTCTTGTTATTTCGTGAATTTCCTATTTCCCATCCAATCTTCAAGATTTTTCTTGAAGAGTGCTAATGAGGAGCTTTGTTTGATATAGATAGGTAGTTTATTCCAGAGTATGGGAAGTCTCTGGGACAGGAATCTATCCCTCTGGCATGTTTTGTTTATTGTGGTGACAAGATTTAGGTCCCTAGAGCATGTAACTTAGAGGGATTGGGATTTCTTTAAGTGGAGCACGTCCAACAGCTCTGGGTTTGACATAGCTTTGTATGTTAGGCAGAGATCACCTCTGAGTAGGCAATATGTGATGGAGTTCAAAATGATGTGAAGATTACTGATCCTACAGACATTGCCAACATACTGGCTGACAGGTTTTTGTAAAAACTTCTCCCCCCAAAAAGGAGAAATTTGCAGACTTTGATCCATCCATCCCAGTTTTTTGTCAAAGGCAGATCATGCCTTCCTAAACTTGTTGACTTTTTGAAACAGTCACCAAAAGGCTGATTTTGATCTCATTAAAAACTCATCTTAAAAAAATCTAAACCAACAAGCACCCATACTTCACAAACACAGCTGGCTGAGTGACAGACAGGGTCAGAGCAGAGTTGTTGCTGGCGATGTCAGACTCCCGTCTTCCTGTCACAAGTGGTGACAGGGAGGCCTCAGTGGGCCCCCTCTTGTTTGGCATCTATTTCCTCCAACAACACAAACACAGGTGGTATAGTTGACGACAAAACTGCAGATGACCAAACTGAAACCATAATAGAAAGAAACACATCTGACACAGATATCCTAGAAGGAAGGGTCTCACAGGATAACTGGTGCCAGAGCCAGAGCCTAAAGTTTAAATGCCAAAAATGCATAGTCGGGGAGTCAGGGTGAGTAGTCTGTCATTCGATGTAGCTAAGTAGAAGACCTTCTATGCTGCCATAACCCACCCATGAAGATTCTCAGGATTCTCAAAGGGGAGGTCATAGTCTCCCTATACTCATCACTCATCAGACCAATGACACCTTGCCTAACATACAAGGGCATGTCAAACCCAGATTTTGATGAATATGCTTCACCTCAAAAATCTAGATCGCCTAGTATGAACCTATGAACCTATGAACCTATAAAGCTGGAATTTTTTGAGACGGTCTGCGTAGGGCATCTGTTTGAGGCCGGTAATCTTCTTTATGAGGTATTTCTGTGGCCTTTCCAGTTGTTGTAGATGTCTTGTGAGGTACATACCAAAAGGGGCGTTGTACTCTATAATGGGTCTAATGAGTGATGAGTAGAGGGGAACAATGACCTCTTTTTTCTGGATGAGAAACCTTTTGAGATGAGGTGTGCCACGTAGAAGGATTTCCTGACTACTGTGGTGATGTGATTATCAAAGGAGAGACTACTGTCCACCTGTGTCCCAAGGCCTCTTATCACACTTTCGGTGTTAAGTATACTACCACCTATGTTGTAGTTCATGGGTACAGAGTTTTTACCAAAGGGGATGACAATGCACTTTTTGGCATTGAGCTTGAGGCCATGGCTTTGACACAGGCATCTATCTCAGTGAGGCCCTTTTGTAGGATGTCCACATTGTTAGGAGTTTCGATTATGGCTCATAGTTTGCAGTCATCTGCGAACTTCATTAGCCAAAGACCTTCTGTGTTAGCCTGTACTTCAGAGAAGTAGATACAAAACAGGAGAGGACCCAGGACTGAACCCTGTGGTACTCCACTTGTCACCGGTCTGAAGTTGGATTTGGAGTCTGCTACTTTCACAGTGTGGATTCTGTCAGTGAGCCAGTTGGCAACCCATCTTGTGACATAGGGATTTATACCGAGTTTAGTGAGTTTATCTATAATTCCAGAGTGGGGGATGGTGTCAAAAGCCTTGGCAAGATCTAGATAGGCTGTGTGAACCACCTTACCCTCGTCTACGGCTTTGGTGACTGCTTCAAAAAGTCTATCAGGTTTAGGAGACATGATCTGCCTTTTACAAACACAAACTGGGTGGGGTCTAGAGTTTGGAGATTACCAATGTCTTTGTTTATAAGTTCCATGATGATACGTTCCATGGCCTTGCATACCAGGCTCATCAGGCTAATGGGGCGGTAGTTCCCGGGGTCTGTGGTGGCTCCCCCCTTGTGGAGTGGGATAACCGTCACTTTGCGACATTCAGCGGGCACAAAGCCTGAGGTGAGGCTATGACTGAACATGGTACTTAGATGGGGTTCCAGTTTGTTCTGTAGTTCATGTAGAATGCAGCCTGGGATGTTGTCTGGTCCCATGGATGCTGTGTTCTTGGCTTTGGAGAGTGTGGTTTTTACCTGTGCAGCCGTTATTACAGGAACTTTGCATTCTTCCGGTATAGAGATGGGCCATTTAGAGATGGGTGAGAGGGGGGGGTAAAGGTAGCACTGAACTATCTGCCAGGATGTTGGCAATATCAGTTAGGTTTGTATATTTAGTGCCATTGTGCTGTAACTCAGAGGAGATCTGAGTATTGCCATTGAGATTCTTGACATAGCTATAGAATGCTTTGTGGTTGTCTTTAAAATCACTGGCGATTTTGTTTTCGTATCTAGCTTTGGATGATTTTATCAGGGATTGCAGCTTCTTACTGAGGCTGACCAGGGAGCTCCTCCATTCATGGGATTTTACTCTCTTTTGCAACAGTTTCTTCCTTCTGTTGTACAGTTTGTTTATGGCGGGGGACCACCAGATTGGCTTCCTTTTTTTGGAGGATAGTGTCTTGGTTCTGTTTGGGATAGCACAATCCATGCACTCATGTAAGTGCTTTTAAAGTGCAATTGTGTAGGATTCAGTAGTCGTAACTGTATTGCCCATCTCCATGGGTGTCATGAAGTTCACCACTTCTGTCTTAAGAAGCATGAAGCTGACTTTAGAGAAATTTTTTACCATGGTTTCCTTAATGGGGGGGGGGGGCAGGATGTGGATATCTAGGGTGATTAGCTTATGGTTGGATCGGACCAATGAGGCATTAACTTCAGGTGTGGAACACCGGTCACTCATGTTGGTAATGACTAGATCTAGGATATTGTTGCCCCTGGTGGGGGTGTGGATAAGTTGATCCAGGGCATTGGAGTTTATGAATTCCAGAAAGCATTGAGCGAAGGAGATGGCACATGAGTAGTTTTCTCAGTTAATGATGGAGTAGTTAAAATTGCCCATTATTAGGGTGTTTGGTTGAACCCTAATATTTTCCAGTACATCAAAAAAAGAGGAGTGGGAATCCTGGGGCATGGTGGGGGATCTGTAGCAAGCTACAAGTTGGATTGCAGTTTTGCCTAGAGTAAGTTGCACTTGGATAACCTTGGATGCATTATGCTGAGCAACTAGCCTGGAGGTGTGGATATCCTTAATGAATATGGACACACCTCTGCCTTTGGTGTTCCGGTCCAGGTTACATGGCTGGAAAGTGTGGTATGAGTTATAGCCTGGTAGTGCAGGGGTGCTCTCTGGAGCCTTGAACCAGGTCTCAGTCACTGCACAGATATCAATGTTCTCCATTTTAAGGAGTGCCTCGAGTGAGTGCATTTTGAGATTTAAACTTCTAGCATTGAGTAACATCACCCTCAGTTTTTGCTTGCCTGTTCCTGTTACAGTGGTGAATTTGTCATTTGAACCATGCCTAAAAAAGGCACTATGGGGCGGCAAGAACCTTAGCCAGTATCTGAAATCCCAGGGGTGACAGGTGCAGGCCATCTCTGGCAAAGCATTGTGGTCTGTCGACAATGTCATCCTAGGCAGACAGATACTGGATCCCTTTAGAATGACACCAGAAGCTTAGCCAATTGTTGAAGTCAATCATTTTGTCCTTGTACTACGGTATCATTCTGGGTGATGGCAGAATGCTACTCATGGCTAGGGTCATACCTGCCTGGGCTACAAGATCGGAGAGCTCTTCCATGTCTCTTTTCATGTAGTCCAGGGAGGTACATCTCAAATCATTCACACCAACATGGACAATGACAGAGTCATATTTGTACTTGTTGTGGAGTGACCTGAGTGCGTGGGTTATGTGGTGGATCCTGGCACCCGACAGGCAGCTGACAGTAACCTTCTCCTTGTTTAGCCTGGTAAATGGGACATCAGTGTGCCTGACTATAGAGTCATCTATGACTAGTGTGTTGGGTACGTTGTTTTGACTTATTGGCTGTGGTTGAGTGGCACACTGAGTCTGCGGGCTATGTGTCATTTGGGTTGTGTTGGGGGGGTGGAGGTTGCTTGCATTTCTGCTTTGGAGGTCTCTGTTGCTTGAGCAGATTATTATTGAGAGCCTCCGTGAATGTTTTTGTGTTTCTATGTGTGGATATTGGTGGTGTAGATTTAGTGGGACTATGTGATGAGTGTGGTGTAGTGCAAGTGTTTACCTTCTCCTCTTGACTGTCAAGTTCAGTCTTGGTTGGAGAGAGCTTTACCTCCAGTTTGGCTAAAAAAGTGCATCTCTCACAGGTTGTAGTGTTGGGTGGTAGGAGGAGAGGGTTGTCTGTGTACATGAGGCAATTTCTACATTACCCCAAGATGCCCAGATTCATCAGATAGACAGGAGAGAACACTGTGATCTGACCCTTGGACATGCCTGAATAAAAAAATGTTTTCCTCTAGATAAGTGAGGATAGTGAGTACAAGAGCTGTTTTTCTCTAAGCAAGTAAGGAAGGTAAGTACCAAAACTGTTTTCCTCTAGGTAATAAGGAAGGTTGAGTGCTGTAGTAATTAGTAGCTTATTTAGTGCTTACAACAAGTTCTGAACAAGTGCTGATCACGAATAAGCAAATTCAAGTGCTAAAACTAAGAATCTGTATCTGGACTAAACTAGTTACAGGAAAGAGGGGAAACAATTGCAAATGCGAGCTTTTAAATCAGAAAGTTGAGAGAGATGGAAAAACTGCCCAAATGGCCAATAACTACAATTTCTGGGCCAGAACCATTCCTTATGTGGTAGATAGGTTACCTAGTGCTTACCACTCCCACTGATAAGCTAGAAGGCTTCTCTCCAACACAGAAAGCTTGGGTGTCTCAGAAGCTCACATACAGTCCAGCAAATCTGAATCTGGACTACACTAGTTACAGGAAAGGTAGGAAACAGGCTTAGATTTTTTTATACAGAAAAACAGCTAAAACAGCAGTAAAACAATTCAAATGCAGTGCAAACTAGCACACTTGAGTATGTAGCAATGTTAGACCAATCAGTTTAAAAAATGCAATTAAATTAAAAATTACTAAAAACAAGTGCAGAAGGAGTCTATTAGGTGGAATGAGGTAAAGAGATGGGACTGAAGGGTAGTGTCCCAGATCACATCTACAGTGGGGGCAGGCAACTGCAAAAGCCTCCTAATTTAAACAACAAAACAGGAATAGGGAGGATGGGTAGAGGGAAAAACAACACCTTCAGCAGAGATCTGAAAAACTATACAGTGAAGCAAAAATAACAGTGCACAACTCTGAGGTCAGTCAGAAATGATATTAAATTAGTCAAGCAACAATTAACAATACACAACTCTGAAGTGCCAGAAAAATATACTTAGCTCTGTATATCTCCAGATAGTTTAAAGAGCACTCTGTCAGGACACAGGAAGGCTCCAGCAATGATATGCAGGCTGTTACTAACAGGGTCTAATTTTATGCAAGTAATCCTTGAGATAGTCAGATAACACACAGGATGTAAAACCAGCTATACCAACTTAAGACACAGAGAAATATGGGGAGGTGGGGAAAAAACACCTTCAGCAGAGATCTGAAAAACTATACAGTGAAGCAAAAATAACAGTGCACAACTCTTGACATCAGTCAGCAATGATATAAAATTAGTCAAGCAACAATTAACAATACACAACTCTGAAGTGCCAGAAAAATATACTTAGCTCTGTATATCTCCAGATAGTTTGTAGAGCACTCTGTCAGGACACAGGAAGGCTCCAGCAATGATATGCAGGCTGTTACTAACAGGGTCTAATTTTATGCAAGTAATCCTTGAGATAGTCAGATAACACACAGGATGTAAAACCAGTTATAGCAACTTAAGACACAGAGAAATAGGGTGAGGTGGGAAAAAACACCTTCAGCAGAGATCTGAAAAACTATACAGAGAAGCAAAAATAACAGTGCACAACTCTGAACTCAGCCAGCAATGATATAAAATTAGTCAAGCAACAATTAACAGTACACAACTCTGAAGTGCCAGAAAAATATGTATGTCAGCATATCAAAATAACAGAGTGAGAGTGTTAACGAATGGGTGGCTGAGTAAGGAAATATGCATGAAATGCGGTATAAGACAAGGATGTCCCATGAGTGGAGTACTGTTTACATTGGTAATGAATGCGATAGTGACTGAAATAGTTTATAAAATGAAAGATGCTGGATATGTGATACAAAAGAAGGTGGTGATTCCAATAGTTCTGGCATGCACAGACAATATAGTTGTAGTTGCTAAGAATAAAACATGGATGAGAGAAGTTTAGATTTGTTTGAATGGATGTTTAAAGGAAATGGGGATGACCTTAAGTAAAGATAAAAGGGTTTGGGTGATATGGTGAAAATTGTTTGGGGTGTATTTTTCAATGAACGAAGCATCTTTGCTTAGGATAAAATATGGGGGAAAATTATGTAGTTACAATGCAATGGGAAGGTTTGATAAAAGAAATGAAAGAAATATATTTTCTGTGAAGGATATATAGCTTGACATTTAGGAAAAAAGGTTTATCTGGTGAATTCTGTATTAATGGGGAAATATCATATATGTCAAATGTTTATGTGATCCCAGAAAAATAAGGAAAGGAAATTCTACAATTGACATTTTCTTTCATATGGGGTTCAAGATTAAAACCAATGAAAAGAGATGTATTTTATATGCATGCAGATGAAAGGAGAATTAGGGTTACTAAATCTAGTTGGTTATTCTGCACCTTTAAACTTGCATAAAATATTAAAGTGGGTAAAAGGAGAGAATGAGAACTTAATAGCAAGAATATTCAAAAACAAATATAAAAGTTCTGGAAAATTATGACAGTAAGAAAAATGGAAAAAATGTAGATAAAAAATAAAATTTATCATAACATGGAAAATAAAAATTGATGCTCTAGAGACAGCTAAAATAATGTGGCATAATAATGTGATAAAACTATATTATCATGAAAATCCTTGGGGAAAATTTACCAGAAGAAGTGATTAAAGCCATTAAAATAAGGAAAAAGTGATGTACCAAGATAGTAGATTTCCTATGGAGATTAGTAATAAATAAGTTAACAGTAAAGGGGAAATGCCATATAAAAATAAAGTTGAAAGAGTATGCTTATTTTGTGGGGAAGAAAAACAACACAGCATGTTTGTTATGAAATGTAGAAGAGTGGTGAAACTCTGGAAAATACTGTGGAAAAAAATGTTTTCAGAATATTAATTACATAAAAAATATAGATATGAATATGATTATGTATGGATATTATAAGAACAAGAAGAAAGAATATGTGAGAAGAGAAGAGAAGAATTTATTTTATGTAATATGGGTTATTAGAATGAAAGACTGAATGAAATTTTGTTTAATGTGAGTGTGGGTCAACATACCTCTCAACTTCCCAGATTTTTGCCTCATATTTTTGGTCTACTCTCATATAATTTGTGGTTTTCTGACAAATCACTGGGATGGGATGATCTGAGGATTGAAGTCACTAAATAATAATATACATTTGAGTTTCAGACTACAGATTGTTTAGAAAATATATGTTGAAACAATTTCTGTTACTCTAGCAACTTTCTAAGTTTATAAGAATACTATTTAAAATTTGTTCCTGTCTTTGGGCCTCTGTCCCCGCATTTTGTCAGGTTTTGTCCAGATTTTTTGCACTAATAGGTTGAGAGGTATAGGGGTCAATTATGGAAGAATAACAATGAGGATGTTAAAAAAAAAATGATAAATAATAAAAAAAAATAAAACAATGTTTATATATGGGTCTGCCTTGACCTACCAAAATTATATTTCTCCGAAATGTAATTTCAGGAGCCCATTTTTCTGAAAGTGCATTCATTCAAAAATGCACTTTCATGGAAACACGATTCAACAAACAGCAACCAAGATTGCTGTTGTAGACCCAACTAAAAAAAAAAAAAAACAAAGAGAACAACACTAAACACATTTATGCAGGGAGCAAGCCCCCTGCACCCCCCACACCCCCACTACTTATATAGTCTAACTCCAAGATCACACTACAGTGGGAAAAATGGGATATTCCCTTATCCCCACTGTGCCACGATCTACAACAGCAATGTGTATAACTTATATCCTGGAATATATCTAATACATGTCTTAGTGTCCATCACCAGCACATATTTTCTTAGTCTTCTTCCCAACCACACCTACTAGCTATCAAGTTCATTCTGCCTACTCACCCATTCATTCCCATGGTATCTCAGGCATTATACCCCATATCACTCCATTGGGAGATAAATTTGTCCACAGTATGTTAAGTACATGTAACTTATACTTTAGATGGCTAGATACTGAGGTGAAAGCTCTGTGGTGGAAGGGCTTTCATCCAGGCAGTCATGAAGAGGAGTGGATGCATGTTTTTAATCTTAACTTTATCCCAGTGGCTGACATGCATGTGTACCTCTGTCAGAGCTTGCAGTGCTTTATTTGAAGTGTACATCTACTTTTACACATGCATGACATGGCTGAAGACTACTGCATACATTGTTTGGTAGCACCAAACACGTATTCGTAGCTATCTCTCTGCATGCTGTGAACCTCTGTTTCCAGTAGGTATCAGCAGTATAACGGGTCACCTCGCTACCCCCAGGATGGTGAGCCTGCATCAGGTTCTCGCTCCCATCCTCTCTGATTGGCTCTACCAGCACTCTGATCACTAGGGAATCCCAGGTCATCACAGTCACAGTCAGGGCTTTATTTCTCTGTGATATGAAGCTGGAATCACCTGATCACTTTTCCCTGCATCTACCCAAAGTAATATATTACCTTACAGCATATCACATACTGTTATTATACAGACTTTACACTCTGCGGTCAGTACTGAATCCATTCCTTGGCTCTCCTGCTAACTCAGTAACTGGACAAAGATAATTCTAGGAATACATGCCTCCCTGGACTGCAGATAGTTTACACCGGCTGTCCCTAAGGGTCATTCACAGAGCCAGTTTTAGCCACAGTCTTCATCGGTAACATATACAAATACAATTCAGTCATGCTCTTAAGACATGCAGATGATTAGACACTCATTTCCAATGCTCAAGATATTCAGTCATCTCAATTTCTCTTACAGGAGATCATTTAACAAACTCTACACTTGGTGCCAACCTTCTGATCTAATTCTGATCTCTGATCAAACCAATGTAATATTGTTCATATAGCATAATATTCAGCAGCTATGCAATCCTCCATTTCCAAATAAATGCACTAAAATAAACATCAGTTCAGATTATATAAGACAATAGTATCTACATGCATTTATTGACAATAAAATACATTTTCTAAAGCACTGCAACTCTGTGGCATCCACTGTGAATCAGATGCTAGGATAGTATTATAGACTGCAAGACAAACACCAGTAGTTTTAACTAGTTCCCCTTATGAAGCCCACTATGGTGTCAACTTAAAAACTCTGAAATGGTGAGGACTATAGAACAAATCTCTGCATACTGTCAGTTGCTGTGCTATAAACAGACTCTTCATTTTGTTTTATTTTTCAAGAATCTGCAGTCAGAGACAAGCTGTCAGCTCATTATAATTTACCTTACCTTACCCCCCCCACCTAGACTCTTAACCCAACAATACTACAGCCACTACTAACCAAAGTCAGAAATAGCTAGTTGTCTTTACATACTTTAACATCTTGTCTGACAACTTTGTTACTAATATTATAAACGACAAGAAACTATCTTAACTTGCACTGTTGATAATCAATATCTTGTTATTGTATTAAAGCCAACAACCTGTAATGTTGTTTACTGTTGCTGCAACTTTGTATCTCTATTTATCATATACATGATGTGGAGCTTTTCTCCCCGGGCATCTGCTGAAAAAGAACCTGCGTCCTGTCGGAATTTCCCGGTAAACAAATGTAAATAAATAAATAATCAGAGTTCACAAAACACAACAGTGTGTTGTTCTCAGACTACATGTCCAGACTATGGAAATCCACATTCTAAACTTAAAGAACAACAAAATGGAGATCAGTTCAGATGTGGGTTATCTCCCACGTGAAAGAGAACTTAGAATTATAGCAATGTATGACATAATAATCAACAGAGAAAAGCTAAATAAATCTTACCTACTGCATATAACTTATAGCAAAGCAGCAAATGGCCACTTGCATCCAGCATTCTTATCTCCTTACATATATTTATCACTCTCGAAATTGTCCTGCCTTCTAAACTCATTCTCTTTCTTTTCTGTCCCCCTTTATCTGACCATCATGTTTTCCTACTTGCCTTCTCAGAATTACACTCAACAGCATCATTACTATCACAGCTCTACTCATTCTAGTATGGCCTATACTTCTTTAATTGGAGCTCTCTGTTTAGAGGCTGCATTACTACTTTGGAAATACTTTAAGCCCCTGGTTTTGTAGCCCAGTGCAATTTCTATGCACTGGCTCCTACATTTTGTTGTTAAATAAGTTAAGGCCACTTAAACTGACCACTTTTTTTCTTCAGACCATTTTGTTTAGTACAGCCAGTAGCCATATGATTAGTATTTAGTAAGGAACCTCTGTAATGTATAAGACTACTTCTGTGAGGCAATTTTAGTTGTGCAGAGTACCTTGCTGTATCTTACTTGCAGGCTTTCTTTCTAAAAAAATAATTCCAAAACAGCCAAAAATTGGATAATTAATGCCATGTTTAAGGATTATTTTAACAGAGTAAAAAGCACTGCAATCTATCACAGCATTTTTAATTCATCTAATATAAAAAACTGAATGAAGTACAGGTGTTTGACTTAAATAGCAGAGATTGTACTTCTAGCTACTTTGTTGTATCTAAAAATGTTTTGTTCCCTCTTTCTGTTACTCTCAGTCAGAGACTACATTATGTTGTATAAAATGGCTTCAATAATACTTGATACACAGGAAATAACTGCAACATATAACCCAGTGTTTTATCATTTATGCAGATTTATGGCTGACCGTTTTTATTTACGTACATAATTGGGTCTTAAGGGCATATACTGTAACACATACATTATGTATTTAAATTTTGTTTTAATTTTAAACTACTAGACTACTAGACTGAAAAATGTCTTCTTCTTCAGCTTCCTCTGTGAATATAACCATGTCTGCTCTTGTTGATAAGTGTGCTTGATCTGTTATATGTATGATTGTATACAATACTCAAAATCTGCTTTGTATGACGTACGTGTAATCCCATAATGTTAAAATATTCTTACTGTTGATGTAAGAAGGTTTTCTTCTCAGAAATCCACTGAAAATGGGCATTGCCACCTGAGCAAATTCAAACAAACAAATAAAAAAATAAATTAGTGAAGCCAGCCCAGTCAACAAACAATAATAAGTACATATATGTGTGCCTCATAGGTGAGCTTCTTTATGACACTTAAAGATTACTTGACTGTGATTCTTCCAATGTATAGGAGGTAACATTTTTTTTGTATTTAGTAAATCCTTTGCATCCTACTTCTACAAAAGGTGAAGGTGGATTCCTAGTTGTAAGGTGCCTACTAAAGAAATCTGAACAAATATTTCAGAGAGCCAGTTTCTTCACTTGACAGCAGATGCAATAAATCTATACCCTAAACTCATGACTATACATGAAATTCAAAGGACTTTGAGCAGATACATTTGTGAATGTGAACATCTATGGTTACTAACTGTGATCTACTATAACTGTTATAATAGTGGAATTTGGAAGCGAAACATCACCCAGTCAATAAGCATTCTGAATCATGTCAGTGCAGTGTTCTTTACCCACTGTAGTGCTCTATATGGCAACAAGTTAGTGGGACCAGTCATTGGGGTGAGTTAAATGGCCAGCTTGTTGATTGCATTTGTTTCTGCATTATTGCCTGTAATGACTTGGCACTTCCTAAAAACACCAGCAGAACTAGACAACCTAACCACTTATACACTTCTGCCAAAAGCAATGAAAGCAGCCATCTTCACTTCCGTGAAACCTCTACTCTTCTTTTCAGGGTAGGACTAATGTTCCATTTCTGCAGGTATCATCAGAAGCTCTTCTTTTGCAGGCAGAATATTTCACTTATGTAAAGGATCCTGAAACTGTATAGCTGTCAGGCATCATGTGCCCACTACTGAGGGTTACCCTTGACATTCTGAGAAAGCCAATGTATGGACAAATATTCCACTTATCTTTCATGGCTGTGTTATATGGTGTGGATCTCTGCAGAAGGTATCATATGTGGGATACTGTCCTTATCAAATAAGGAACCTGTAATAACCCATTTGGCATAAACCAGGTATCTGATATATATATATTTTTATATTCCTTGAACCAAGACATGCCTATTCTTACTCTGAAATGTGACTGAGCAGCTTAACTTTGATATACTGTAAAGATGTGCTCTCTCACATTATTCTCTGTATTGCACTATCACGGTCTTTCTCTATTTCTCTGTCTCTCTGTCTGTCTGTCTCTCTCTCTCTCTCTCAGTGTTATGGAACTGGTAAATATGCAGATTTTTAAATGGAAAAGCAACAATTTAGCAACATTATCTTCTATATAACCACCACTTTAATCACTGGAGGAAAACATGTGCTGTATTTTCTCATCAGCTTCCACAGAAGAGAACTACAGTATGTCTGGCACACTTCACTGGAACACAACATCTAAGATAAAGGTACTGGAGATGAAAATACCTAAAGCACAAATTCCATACATCACAAATGTAGGTGCATAGAGGTACTATAGTGTTGACACCATGTGTCCTAAAAATATTTAATTCCATGCTTAGGTAGATGGATAAGCCCCAAGTCTACCCCCCTCCCCACAACAGTTTTACAGAAGTTATATCCACTGCCCCAACTTAATTACTAGCACCTCAAGGTGACAGAACAATGAGTTTTAGAAGCCTGAGTTATGAAACATGGGAATGAGAATAATTAAGTACTTGCAGAGTGTGAGGCACAATCCCTCATGTGAGAAGTGATGGGGTCGTGCTCCACTGCATATATACTATTACAGAGACTGTAATCGTCAGAACTGTGTTTTCAAGCTTGAATTCCAAACTCAGTATTTTGAAGAATTTTATAATTTAGAAATCCATGGGATTTTGTGCTTCCATGAAATGTGTTTGGGGGATTCTGTAGTGTTCTCCCATTCCGGAAAATGCTTCAGCACTCAGAAGAACAACCAAGCAAAAGAATTGTTGTAGTTCATTACCAAAGAGGCTTTATGACTGTATAAGAGGTTCAGGACATGTACATCCTGCTACAAAACAGTTGGAAAGAGGCATTCATTTTTTCATATTAGAAGACCACATTGTTAGTGGGCTTGTGCAATATGTAGATCATGAAGGAAGCTTGCTGTTCTGCTACAGTTCAAGCTAAAAGATTGTATCTTTCCTTATTTCTTTATCACAATGTACACTTGTTCTTAGGCAGTACAATGTCATTTCACTAAGCAGAATGATGTACATTAGGTCAACCACCACAACCAGAAGGCATCTATTTTCTGTACCTGTAGTGAAAATCTTAAGTCTTGTTTTGGTCCATTCCAATTTTTCAAGATGGCAAGCTCTTTCTTTTGCACCTTGATTATAGCGGTAAACTACGGAAGAATATGAGCACACAAAAACATTTTCACCCATCCCTGGGAGGTACTACTTATTTTTTTATCTTGAACTACTGATATTAAAGCTCCCACAATGCAGAGCAGAAAATACTGTTCCATTTTCAATCATTTTTAGAAAGACAGCAAAGTAAGAAGGACAATACCTCAAATAAGCCAAATAAGCAGATGATGGAGGCATGGTAAGAAATCACTGTCAAGCTGATGCAAAAATTAGAGAATCCCAAGGTGTCTGGAAGTTGGCAGAACAGATGCCTAAGCAACTGTAAAACATTCAAGTCAAGACAAAAATGATCATCTTTACCTGATTTAGAAGCAGTGGAAGCAAAGAGTGGGAAAATGACTTGTTCCCTTCTTAAAACTCCCTATACTAGGTATTTCCATTATATACTTCATGTTGGCTAGCTGGCATCCCTCTTTATGTTGTTGCACAATCAACATTACCACCTTTACTCTCTCCTGTAAGTTGATGGAATTCCTTCAACACTTTTAAAATGTGTATGATCCTCCTGTGTCTCTTAAAAGATATCTAACAGCCCCCTGGAGCACCTTCCATATAACTGTTTAAATGGGATAATTCCTGCAGAGGCTTGGAACATTTCACAGACTGAAAACATTAACTTGGGCAAAAGATGGTCCCAATTGTCTCTTATTTTTCAATATCCTTTCTCAGCATAGATTTCAGGGGCCTATTAAATCATTTTACCAAACCATCCTTTTGGAGGTGACAGATTGATATCCTCAGCTGGCTCACCTGAAAACTTTAGCAGAGGTGCTACATGATTCTGGACATAAAAGGTGTGCCTTGGTTCATTAGAGTATCTTTTGGTATCCCTGCCTGGGAACATAGTAACACCAGTTCCTATGCACTTGCTTTTGAATCAGCTTTCCTAAGAGGGATAGCCTTGGGAAACCTAATAGTATAATCAACCAAATATACTGATGTCCATTGCTGGCCATGATTAATGGCTTAACGATATACACAGCAATTATTTCATAGGTTCATAGGTGTATACTATTTATAAGTCTAGCTGTGCAACACAAATGTGATACACAAAACTGATTTATATAGGTAGTGATTTACTGACTGCCTCTGTCCATCAGAGACATAGAAGCCAAACCACGGGTGTATTTCCGATTACCCATCCATTTGTCCAAGTTGCACTTAAATAGGGATAAGGAAGAAACTCTGGTTCACATGGATGGGGAGCCTGTCCCAGAGAATGGTAATTTTCTGAGAAACATATCTTTCTCTTCAACATCTCCTATTTATGTTACAAGTAAAAGTTAGGTCTTTTAATCTAGTAGTGCTGTTTGTTTTGTGGATGTACCAAAGGTTCATCAAAACAGGGTCCAGGTACACCTTGAATGCCAGGCAAAGATCACCTCTCAGAAGTCTTCATGATACCAAGTAAAGAAACAGGGCTTTGAGGTGATCAGTGTAGGATATTTTGTTTACTCCCTGTACTCTTTTTGTAAGAAGCCTTTGTGGACTTTGCATTTGCTGCATGTGTCTGGTCAGGTACATAACAAAGGGGGCATTATACTCTATGATGGGTCTGATGAAGGATGAGCACAGTGTTATGATGACCTCTCTGGACCTAGATGACATGCCCTTGCTTATAAGTTGAGCAATATAGAAGGATTTTCTTACTACATTGAACACATTGGTCAAAGGCTAGTTTACTATCTACATGAGTTCTCAGATCCCTGACCAGTGAATCAACTTTTAAAGTTGTTTTACTGATGATGGAATTACCTGGGGTGGTAGACTTCCCAAAAGGAATTATAATGCATTTCTTGGTATTGAGTTTTAAGCTATGGTTTTGGCACCAAACGTTTCTCTGTATTAGACCTTCCTGAAAGGTGTTCTCATCTTGGGGATTCAGACACTGCTCCCAGTTTGCAATCATCTGTGAACTCAGTTAGCCAAAGGCCTTTGACATTGGCTTTGACATCCACAAAGTAGATGCCAATGAGGAGTGGGCCCAGCACAGAGCCCTGTGAGACTCCACTGGTGTCCAATCTCATTGTAGAGGTTGCCTCACTGATTCTAACCTTCTGGGTCCTCTCAATGAGACAGATAGCTATCCAGCATGTTATAAATGGGTTTATATCTAGTTCCATAAGTTTGTTGATAATGCTCTCGTGGGGTATTGTATCAAATGCTTTACCCAAATCTAGGTAGACAGTATTCACCATTTTCCCCACATCCATTGCCTAAGTAACCTTTTCAAAGGAGTCCACCAGAATCAGTAAAGCATGACCTTTCTTTGACATAGCCAAATTGGGATGGATCCAGAGTCTGGAGGTCTCCTATGTCCTTGTTGATAATTTCAGTGATAATTCTTTTGATGGCTTTGCAAGCAAGACTAGTCAGACTAATGAGCCTGTTGTTTCCAGGATCTGTTGTAGGGCCTCTCTTATAAAGGGGGATGATGGTCACAGTCCTCCATTCACATGTTACAAAGTCTGTTTTAAGACTATAGTTAAATAATGTCTCCAGAAGTTCTGATAAGTCATATTTTAGACTATTCAGAAGGAATCCTGGGATGTTGTCAGGGCCCACTGAGACTGTGTTCTTGGCTTTATTGATTGCAGCCAGTACATGTTCCTTCATTATAGTTGAAGAGGTTATACCTGAGGGTATTTTTGAGGGGATGGTTGGGTGCAAGACAGGGGGAAATTTGGAATTGAATTTATCCCCTAACAGGTTTGCTATATCACCAGGCTCGGTGAATGTGACACAATTATCCACCAGTAGAGCACATTGCTGTGTGCTGCCCTTGAGGTTTCTGACATAGCTGTGGAAGGTCTTATGATTATCTCCCACCTAAGAGGCTATCTTAACCTCAAGGTTGATTTTGCTTGACCTAATTGGCCCTCTTTATTAACTATTTACTTTGATTAGTGAGTTTCTATCTTTATGGGAATTACCCTTCTTGATTTTCGCCAGGGCAGTTTGTTTCTGGTGCTAGTCTTGGGCTTATTTCTGGTAGGTACAGCAGCCCTCTATGCAGCCATTGACATGGTTGTACAGAGTTTCTGACAGCAATTCAGTATAGCCTGCTGTGTACTCTGGCTTTGGAAGAGCACTGAATTTTGACAGACCATCGCTTAATAAAAGGTAATTTGCTGTGGAATAACTCCTAACTGTTACTGGCTTTAATGGGATTATGGAGTTGATTTTGAAGGACACAGCTTTATGTCTGGATCTCAACAGGGAGGATGAGACATGGGGGGGTGCAGCATTCTCCCACACTTGTAAGCATGAAGTCCAGTATGTTTGAGCTTCTACTGGGCATATTCATTATTTGGTAAAGGGTGTTTGTATTTATGAAGTCCAGAAATCTCTGTGCCTGTAGATTTCAGGCCATATAGGATTCTCAGTCTATAGAGGGGTAATTAAAGTCTCTCATGGGTAGGGTGTTAGGTTGGATAGTAAGTATCCCCAATAGGTCCAAATATGAATTGTGAGTTTCTTGGGACATGGAGAGTGACATATAGCTGGCTGGGATATAGTACAGGATTTTGTCCATGGTGATCTGCATGTGGAGAAACTCCAACATGTCATCCTGTCTGATGACCCTAGAGATATGTGTGCTATTGATGTATATCTCGAGTTAATCACTGTATATTAATCAGATCAGACAAGGATTTTCGACTGGAAACAGACTGCCTGCCTTGCTTGGATTACTTTTGAATACTTAGTAATGCTGTACAATTACAATTATATATTTTCTATTATTACTTTTTGTTTTGACTTAAGACGAGTTTACGTTCGCTACTTCTACTACTATTGTCTGATCTGATTAATATACAGTGATTAACTAGAAATATATGGACTGAAAATCTTCCACACAGAGAAGTTTCGTACACTGTTTTGTTTTTGGACCCACTACACTTTAGTGGGTTGTTTTGAGACTTTGGGGATACCATGGAGATTACTTGTTTTCTATTGATGTATATTAAGACACCTCCTCCTTTAGCCCTTGTCTGTGCAGCTACTCACTTAAAAATGTGGAAGGCACTGAAATCTTGAACTGCCAGGGTACTCTCTGCTACAGTTACATAGATGTCTATATTCTTGAGTGTAAGGAGGGCTTGGAGGAAGTATAGCTTTTTATTTAGGCTTCTGGCATTGAAGGGTAAAACTTTCAGGCTCAGTTGAGTTGATTTTGCTACATCAGTAGGTTTATCAATTTGGCATTGCCTAAAAAGGCACTATGGGGGTGGATAAAATTTTAGGCAGTATTTGAAAGCCTAGAGGGAAAAGGTGCAGACCATCCTTGGCAAAGCAGCGTGGTCTGTTAACCATGTCCCCCTAAGCTGACAACTATTGGCTCCTATTAGAAAGACACTAGAAAGACAACCAGTTGTTGAATTCAATCATTTTTTGCTCATATTGTGGCATCATCCTCTGTGATGGTAATATTCTGCTGAATGCTAGGCTTATACCAGCCTGAGTCACATAATCTGAAAGATCTCAGATCATTTATACCCACATGGAATATGACAGAATCATACTGGCACCTGTGACATAATGACTTCAGTGCATGCATGATTTGGTGGATACTGGCTCCAGATAAAAAACTAACACTTATCTTGTCCTTGTTCAGCCAGACTAGAGGGGGCATCAGTATATCTTACACTGGAGTCCCCTATGATGAGAGTCCTTGGAAATGTGTTTGCTTTCCTTACGGGCTTATTGTTTGGGGCTCCACTAATAGTGACAGTATGTGTGGTGTTAACTGTTGTTTTTTCTGAGTGCTTTTGGACTTGCTGAGGCATAGCTTTGACAACAGGTGGTCTAGGAGATCTTTGTTGTTTAGGAAGATTGCTTTTAAGTGCCTCAGCATACGTTAATCTATGTGTGTGTTGTGTGCTATGTGAGGTGGGAGTTGTGTGTGTTTGACAACCTGCTGTGCACTTCTATGCAACAGTTTAGCCTCCAGTGTCATTGTGTAAGTACGCCTCTCACATACTGTCTGTTTCTTTAATTATTAAGTGGTTGTCAGTAAACATGAAACAATTGCTACATTGTCTCGAGATGCTCATATCCACCAAGCTAGCTACAGGAAAGATAGGAACTTGCATAACCATTCTGTTCAGTCCTTTGATTTGTGAACTACAAGGGGGTGGTGTGTTGGGGTTAGAAGGCTATTAAGGATAATTTGTTGGAGCAGATTATGCTAAACAGTATTAAATTCTACTAACTTTGATGTTTATACAGTACTGAATTCTACTAAATCTGTAGGTACCACCACTTATAGGTTTATAGGAGGTTACTAGGGCCTTTATAAGCCTAGCCACATTATACCCTTGTTCCTTTAATGACCAAGTTATATGGTCTATATTTGCAGCATGAGTCTATGATCAACACCAACTGCCCTTATTCAAGAGAGACATAGATGACAATTCCTGGGGCAAATTTACAGTGTCTCATTCAGTTGTCTAAGTTACACTTAAACAGGTTCATTGAGGAGCTCTGTTTTACGTGAATTGGGAGTTTGTTCCAGAGGAGTGACAATCTCTGAGAGACATATCTGTCTCTCTAGCATATCCTGTTAATATCACAGGCTAGGTTAAGATCCCTAGAGCGAGTGAATCTTGCCCCATTTGATTTGTGGGTGTACAGCATTTCCATTAGGGCATGGTATGAGACTGCTCTGTAAGCCAGGCACAAGTCACCTGTCAGCAGCCTGTAAGATACAGAGTACAGTGACAGGGTCTTCAGTCTGTCCATGTAGGTCATATGTTGAAGGCCCTGAATTTTCTTGGTGAGAAATTCCCAACTAGCTGCTCTAAGCTTGTTGGCACACAAGGTATTTGCACTACATTGCCACTTTACAGGGTACGGTTTTATGAACCATCCTACAGAGAAAATTTCCTTTCCAGGTGTTTATTATTGTACAGGGCACAGCTAATCCATGCAAATGTGCAAACTTTATAGCAGCACAGAAAAAACAGAAAACTAACTAATGAGCCCTCTGTCCAATAAAGCGTCCTTTTGTGCATTTCCCAACTCATATAGACCAGGCAAACACCTTTTGTTACAAAATGAATAAACCCAGTCCTTCTAATGTAAAAACACAGTAGAAGAGACCCACAAATGCAATTCTACCACAAACCACTTAAACAACAAGATGGAAATTCCTTGCTGAAGGCAATTTCAAGAGAGTCTTAAAGCAGTAACAGTGAGAAGAGCATTTTTTTTCCAAAAAAAACCCAGGGAAATGCACACATAAATACAGGAAACAGTAATGATCACTCAAAATAATTTAAATGTGATTTAGAAATCAGAGGTACTTAACTTTGCCTGAATGGCATTGGATACAAGTAAAATGCTTTTGAAATGTAGGCTAGGACTCCAAGCTTTGCTGAGCTCCTGGAAAATGAGCAGGAGACAATATGTAATAAAGGTGGTTTACTCGAGAGCAATACTGGTTTGCTGGGTGGCACTCAGTATCATGGATCGATTGGTGGGAAGAGCACATAAATAGCTTATACGACAGTCAAAAGCAATGAAAGCGGGGGGGGGGGGCTTTGGAAATCAGAGTATCATAAGGGGTGGAAGCCAGAGACACAGCCTTAGAAAACAAGAACAACAGAAGGGTGGGAGGCTTAGGTACAACAAACAGGCTAGCTAGAGAGGCATCCACATAACTAAAGGCAGTATTCTGAGGAAGTTCGTAAGGACGAAACCTAGGTCAAACAATAAAGCAGTGTTCGTGAAAAGGTGGTTACAGAGTCTTTCCTGCAATTTTTGGAGTTGGTCAGTACCTGGCAGTTTGGTTTGCTATATAGTGGATATCTGTTCATCTCCTCATTGGCATCGGCCTCACCTTGCTTCTTACAATAAAGGCAATATTGGAGCTCTTTCAGAAACTTTAATGTGTTATTGAGGGATGGAGCAAACACAGAATGCAACTTTAACCAGGTAAAATATAAGCAGAATATAAAAGCAACGGAACACAAATGGGAGCAGAGACAATTCTCTGACTGTTGACCTTCCACTAGAGTTTAAGGCACCAGCCAATACAGAAACTTATCAGTAACACTGTTTATGGGAAACAAATGCCATAATAAATGATTAAGGGTCAAAATCTGGCTGTAGTACCGAATTCTGACACAACTGTAATTAAACTGCAAGACCATGGTATGGCAGGGTTGAAATACAAACAGACAGCTTTTACAAGTAATTCTCCTTGTGGAAATAGAAGGGCAGAATGATGCAGAAACACAATCTTCCCACAAGTGCTAATTAAAATACAAGCACAAACAAAACAAATGCAAACAGGTAGAAAGTACAGTTTTGTACCTACCATAAATGTAGATGTTCAAGTGCTAATACAGCTGCAGTAATCAAAGATGGGTTCTCTGCCATCAGGCAGGTCCTCGGTCGGCCGAATTCCAAAGTCTAGGTCCAGCGTCGGTTGCTCTCGCCTTCTTTCCTGACGTCAGTGCGACAGGGGTATATAAGACACAGCCGACGCCATTTTCTTCAGTCTTTCTTGCCCCAGATGTCAGGTGCCCCCAGAAGGAAGGCAATACATAAATTATATGTATAATCATGCAGTGCAATATAATCAAAAATCAGTAGTTGCAAGCAAATACACCATAGAAGGATAACCCAATCAGGTTGTATGAGGAGGTGTTAGCCACTAGGCCTTTACCAAGAGGGGAAGGAGGGAGGGAAACCTGTACTGCAGCTGTATTAGCACTTGAACATCTACATTTATGGTAGGTACAAAACTGTACTATGTTCATCGTGCATACAGCTGCAGTAATCACAGATGGGTAGAATCCCAAAGCTACACACAGGGTGGTAGGCACTAGGTGGAACTGGGAAGAGCCAGAATGCCCTGCAACACAGCAGTGGCAAAGCCTGCTCTAGTTTTGGAGTATAAAGGCAGGTGGTAGTGTTTTGTGAAGGTATGCACAGAACTCCAAGTGGCTGCCTCCAAAATATCTTTGGTATGGACTCCTCTGAGGAAGGCTGTAGAGGTAGCTGTGGCCCTTGTGGAGTGGGATCTGATGCCTGTAGGAACAGATTTGCCATGAAAGGAGTAACAAAACCGTATGCAGTGGCCTATCCATTTTGAAATTGTCTGTTTGGAAATTGGCTTCCCTTGAGCTCCTACAGCATAGGACACAAAGAGTTGTTCTGATTTCCTGAAAGGCTTTGTTCTGTCCAAATAGTAACGTAGCTGTCTATGGATGTCTAAGGAATGTAGCAGCCTTTCCCCTTTGTTTTGAGGATTGGGGTAAAAGGTAGGTAAGTGTATGGCCTGATTTAAAGCTACCCTGGATATTACCTTAGGCATAAATGACGGGTTGGTTCGTATGGAAACCCTGTCCTGATGGAAGATGAGAAAGGGCTGCACAGCCATGAGGGCTTGTAGTTCCGAAACCCTACGAGCTGAGGTAATGGCCAGAAGGAAAGCTGTTTTCCAGGACAAATATTGCAAATCTGTTGAGGCAGCTGGTTCAAAGGGGGGCAATGTTAATTTTTCTAGAATGTAATTAAGATCCCAGGCTGGTATTGGTTGTTTCCTTGGAAGTCTTATATTCTTAGCCCCTCTGAGGAACTGTCTTAAGAGTGGGTGAGAGAATAAGGGTGGATCAGTGTTGTATTCTGCAGAAATGGCTGAGGCATGAATTTTGATGGAGGAAAATGAAAGTCCACTGTTCAACAGCTCAGCTAGATACTGTAATGTCTGAGGCAAATTCAGTTTTCTAGGATCCTGGCCTTTTTTCTCATTCCAAGCGCAAAACCGTTTCCATTTTGCGGAGTACGCCTTTTTAGTAGATGGCCTTCTGGCCTCCAAAATGACATCATGTACCTCTTTGGAGAGTAGGGTCTGTTGTGGTGTTAAGGAATTTTCCATGCAGCCAGATTGAGTGTTTTCAGCTGACTGTGAAGAGTTTTGTAGCTGTGCTGAGTCAGTAGAAGAGGCATTAGAGGTAGGGTCCAGGGAGGAGTATGTGTTAGACTCCTCAGGAGTGGGTACCAGTGTTGTCTTGGCCAATCTGGAGCAATCAGTATCATCTTCGGTCTGTCTGTTCTTGCTTTCAAGAGCACCTTGGGCAGAAGAGGCAAAGGTGGGAAGGCATAAACTGTCCATGCTGCCCAACTGAAAGAAAGGGCGTCCACTCTCCAGGCCTTTGGATGGAAGGTCCTTGAGCAGAACTTTGTCAATTGATGATTCTTGTGGGAGGCAAAGAGATCTATGTCTGGCCTTCCCCACACTTGGATTATCTTTGTAAACACTTGAGGATGCAACTTCCATTCATGTGGGTCTGTCATATTTCTGCTTAGATTGTCTGCCAGTGTGTTTTCCAATCCTGGCAGGTACTGTGCTTGAAGTTTGATTTGCCATTCCAGAGCCAAGTTCCAAAGTGACATGGCTAGCCTGCACAGGGGGTATGAATGTGTTCCTCCTTGTTTGTTTATGTACCACATTACTGTGATGTTGTCTGTTCTTCTCAATAATTGCCCTGGATGCAGGAGGTCCTTGAAAGCTGTAAATGCATTTATCACTGCTAGCATTTCCTTTTGATTGATGTGAAGGTGCTTTTCCTTTTGGGACCATTTGCCCTGAATGCACCTGTCTGTCATGTGTGCCCCCCAGGCGTAGTCTGAGGCGTCTGTTGTGATGACTTGATTTGCTTGAGGCTTGCAGAATGGTAGACCTGTGTTTGTTTGGCATGCTTGGGCCCACCATAGAAATTCCTGTTGCAAACATGGGATTATTGGTATTATTGTTTCCAAACTGTGGCTGTGTTGAGACCATACGTTTTTTAGGTACCATTGAAGTTTCCTCATATGCAACTTTGCACATGGGATTAGAAGAATGCAAGATGCCATGAAGCCCAGAGCCTGCAGGATTTTCCTTGCAGTTAGCCTGGTACAATTTGCTAGTATTTTGAAGTACCGAGTTAGTTGCCCCTGTTTTTCTGGCGTAAGATAGGCCATCTGAGTGTTTGTGTCCAAGTTGGCACCCAGGAAAGTTATTTTCTGAGATGGTGTTAGCCTGGATTTCTCTTTGTTGACTGTGTATCCCAGAGAATTCAATAACCGTGTTACATAAGCCAGATGTTCCAGAAGTATGTGTTTGCTGTCCGCTTGGATCAGGCAATCATCCAAATAAGGGTAAATTTGCATCCCTTGAAGTCTGCAGTAGGCAATTACTGATGCCAGGCATTTCGTGAATACTCTGGGCGCAGTAGATAAGCCAAAGGGCAATGCAGAGAATTGATAGTGGATTGAACCTGCAAGAAATCTGAGGTATCTTCTGCAGCTTTGTCTGATTGGGACATGCAGGTATGCCTCCTTGAGGTCCAATGTTACCAGCCAAAACTCCTTGCCCAGCATGGGAAGAAGCTGCTGTAAGGTGAGCATCTTGAATTTTGGTACGAGTAGAAATGTGTTTAGGATGGATAAGTCCAAAATGGGTCTCCAGTCGGTTCCTTTCCTTGGTACCAGGAATAGTCTGGAATAAAAACCTTGACCTTGTTCGTGAGTAGGTACCTCTTGAATAGCTTTCATGTCCATGAGCTTTGAAATTTGTATTTGAGCCTCTGCCCTTTGATTGTGTGGCAGGTTCGGCATGCCTCTCATTTTTGGAAGAGTGTGAAAATGAAATCTGTAGCCCCTGTTTATGATGTCCAGGATCCATTTGTCTGTTGTGATAATATGCCAATTTCTTGTAAATAATGCCAGCTTTCCTCCCAAGGGTGCTGCCAGCTGAGACTTGCATGGCATGAGAAGGGGAAAGTCATTGGTTTTGTTTCCTGTATTGTTGTGCACTGTCTTCGCCACCTCTTGGTGCTGGAGTTTGCCATTGTCTGCCTCTATATGATCCTTGAGATTGTCCTCTGCCCCTTCTGCGCCTGTATCTACCTCTTTGGGGTTTGTCCGTGGCTGGAAAGGACCAGTTTTTTGAAGGCCAATTTCTGCTAAAACGTGGTGGTTGAACCTGTAGAAAAGCTTTGACAGTTTGCATAGATTTAGCTTTTTCTTCCATTTTCCGTAGTATCTCCTCAGCATTAGTACCAAATAATACATCCTTTTGTAAAGGAGCATCTAGTAGTTTAGCTTTAACATGATCAGGCAAGGTTTGTTCCCTAAGCCAGGCATGTCTACGAATGACTGATCCTGTAACAGCAGCTCTACTTGAGGCCTCTAGAGCATCATAGCCACATTGTAAGGTGTGTTTACCCACTTGTTCTGCACTATGCATCATATCCTGCAACTCCTTCAAATCTGGTTGTTCAGGTTGTGACATTTTATTCCTTAATTGTGATAACAGAAACTGCTGACATTTAAGCATATGGAACTGACAATTTAAGGCCCTCATGACTAGGGTGGCCGAGGTATATACCTTCTTGCCCCACCTTTCTAAGGATCTAGACTCTCTTTCGGAAGGTAGTGGATTCTTAGCAGTAGAGGCCTTCATTCCCTTGGGGCCTTGAGAAATGGTTTCAGGGTCAGCATTATGGCTTTTGTAAAGAAATTGGTGAGAGTTAGGAACTCTGTAGTACCTATCAGGCTTGACTGGGGCAGGAGGCAGGGAATCCAGATTAAGGCAAACCTCAGAGTAAACATCATCAAGTATGTCCAAGACAGGAGGTATCGCCAGAGGTCTGTGCTGAGGTAGCAAAAGGAATTCCCTAAGTCTTTTCTTGGAATCAGAAAAGTCTTGGCCTTCCCAATGGAAGTGTTCCCTCAAGGTATGCAAGGTTTCCCCAAAAGAAAAATCCTCTGGGGAGAAACAGAAGGAATGGACTGCTCTGCATCAGAATCTTCAAAAGGGGAGTACGAGTGTTCCTCTACATCAGAATGTTCTGAAATAATGGAGCCCTGGTCAGAAGAGGGAGAATCTTCCTCCACTCTAGGTCTCTTGTCCGGGGGTTGGGAACCCTGATAAGAGTAATGAAATCCTCAGCCATTTTAGCATCTGCTTTTAGGCATGGGGCCTGGAGATGGGCCCTGTGCAACAGGCCTCTTGGGATGCATGGCTGATTTGGACTTAGTAAATGCCTTTATGGAAAAGGAAGATGAGGGTCTAAAGACACCATGGGTGGAAGTGGACCTGTCCACATTAGGTGGCTCAACACTCACAGTGGCTTTGGTAACTGTAGTCTGGGTATGGGCGAGGCACCTGCGGTCTCGGTTACAGAAGACACCACCAGAGAAGTGTCGCCGGTAGTCAGGGGCTGCGAGGGCCTCGCTGAGAACCGGACCACGTAGCCGGTTTTGGCATGGTATCGGTGGAGACCAAGGGCCTCGCGTGTCGGCCTTTGTCCTTGTGTTTTGGACAAACGGTAGTTGGAGTCTCCGACGACATTTTATAATCAAAAGCTTTACCAAAAAAGTGCTGGGCGAACTCCACCCGACGTTTAACAGTGCGTTTATTGAAAGCGCGTGGTCTGGGCCTAAACAAGGTATGCAGAGGGAATGGAAATCCTTATGCGTATTTGCTTCCCACAAGAAATACAATTGTTAACTTTGTCTGACATCGGTCTGAGGCAAGAAAAGTTTCCCGAACGGGGTACTTATCTTTAAAGAAGACTTCGGTTTCCAAATTTTCATAATTTCAGGAGCTGGCCGACCGGCACTTGCGAACTGCTTCTGCTTCGGGCACCGCGGCAAAAGACAGGAGAAAATGGCGGCTGTGTCTTATATACCCCTGTCGCACTGACATCAGGAAAGAAGGTGACAGCAACCGACGCCGACCTAGACTTTGGAATTGGCCGACCGAGGACCCGCCTGACAGCAGAGAACCCATCTGTGATTACTGCAGCTGTATGCACGATGAATATCAGTGCAGAAAATTCATATTATCACACAGATCACTATAAGTGTAATTCAAATAAGTAAGCAGAATTTTCAAAAGGAACTTCAACTATTTGCAATGGAATGAAGGGATGCCTGAAACTCCGGTTAGGGGCTGTCCTATGACACTTAGGACAGCTGGCACAATAATTCTTAATTTCTTTTAGGATACCTAGCTAATAAAAACCTAGCAAAGTTTCCTCATTTTAGTTTTATCCATGTCTAAGTGCCCTCCAGGCCATTTTCATAACCACTCATCTAAATTTCTTGGGCACTAACAACTGTTATATAATCTATCTCTTTCTCTTATCCTACTCAGTACATGCCATTTTGCATTTCAAAGTAGGAGTAGGTTGGAGGCTGCCCAAGAGGGGATCTTCTTCCACTATTCTGGATACATTCTCTCTCTGTAGCATGACTCAGTATTATGACATTCCACTGGGCCCTCTTGAAGCATAACTGACCTGTTTGGATGCCAGACAAGCTGGGATCCACTTCCTTTTCTATGCTTCAGGAAGTAGAAGGCTCTGCCTCCTCTCCCACTAAAGCAGGTATGGAATCAGCATTAAAGCAAGTATGGAATCACCATATTCCATGTCTCCCTGAGGAAGGGTAGCTCATTCCCATGTTATACAGGATTTGCTCTAGTGTCCCTTTGTCCTTCACTATTCTCTGTCACCCTTCATCTTATTCTGAAATCTTATACTTAGTCTAGGTTCATGGGACTTTGATTTCTGTTTGGGTGTTTGCTATTCCCTGCCTTTGCTAGGTGCCTCTGTAGTTTAGGTGTAGACATCCTTCTTTTATAGATATATTTTACACACTTTGGTCTTCTCTGGGCCTTCTATTTTTATGCTGGGTTTAATAGAACCCTTCCTTGTATATACCTCTAGGCTAGCAGACATATCTGTATTCTACAAGTTGGTGAATTGCTTTGGTTTTGTTCCTGTAATAGGGGGAGGTACTGGACTCGGTAGCATTATCCACTTCCCACTGTTTTCAAAGTTCTTAAAATATGGGAAAGAATTCCAAATAATTAATTCATGAGTGAGATAGGGAACCACAGCTACCGGATACAAGACCTTCTCAAATTGGGTTTCTACCTCCACCTGGGTAACAAAGTAACTATATTCTCCTCATGGATATGAATAACATCTTTATTAAAGTATCTCGTATAGGCAATCATACATTTATATAAATTAAAACAAACCATATTGATATAATTTTAGTTGCAAACATTATACATCACAATCCATATTGACAGAATTTTAGTTGCAGATATTATACATCAATTATAATCTATCCGGTCATTATCAATCAGATATTATATATCTCATTCAAATCCTGCCTTCTTTTAAACCTTGTTACTCCTCTGCATGTATTGTTCCCACAATTTCCATTTTTTTCTATGTAATTTGCTCCTACCCTTTTCTAAAGAGCCCAGTTCCAGTTGTTGTTTTATCTCCATTACTAAATTCACTACTTCTAGTACAGCTGGTTTAGACTTTGATTTCCATATTCTAGTAATTGCTTTTTTGGCAGCCACCATAATTAGACTCAACAAGGCCTTACTATGTCTAGGCAATTCCGATTTTGTACCATAGCTAAAAAAACACTTCCTTAGTTCACCAAATTGCTCACTCAGTATCTCTGACAGAGTAATCTGCAGGAAATCTTTAAAGTCTGCCAACTCATTACACTCCCAGAAAATATCCTCCCAATTACCCTTTTCTTCCCTATCACACCTCTTACATTTGCTGTCTACCTGTGGAAAAATTTGTTGGAGACTACGTTGGGTATAAAATATCTATGTAAACACTTCCAAGCAAAGAACATAAATCTTCTAGACTATGTTGCATATTTGGGAGACATACATATATCCCCCATTGTTTCTTTATGAATTGTTTATCCATTCTCTCTTCCCAATCCTTTCTAACCTCCTCTGATTGATTCTTATAGTTATCATGCAATATTTTGTATACTCTACTAATTATTCCTATTTTTAACAGCAGTTTCTATTCTAGATTCTACTAAAAACTCTACCAATGCTGGTCTTTCTCTTAGGATCTCCCTATTTCTTGCTCTTTGCCTATACTCTGATATCAATCATTGACAGGGAAGGCAATCTCTAGCCTGCAGTCCAAATAAATTGTTGGCTTCCTCCCATCTCTAATTTTTTGCTCCCAATACATTGGTTCTTTGCCAGTTTTCTCCAATAAATTCCAGTTCACTCTTACTTATTGTCTGTCTCCCTAATGGAGTTGAATATCCTTAAGGGAGTTTGGCAAGTGGGCTGTGTTCTTACAAATATACTGTATTTTCACTAAAATAGTCATGATAACAGAGTCTAGTAGTCCTGTAGTTCATACCCATCTACTTCTACCATGAACATCAACAACTTTGCAGTAGCACAATAACAGAATGCAGTCTTGATTGGCCTGGTCATAATTCTGTCTTACTCTATAGCCTCTTCATCACCTCCTAACTCTTCTGTTGCTTGAATTGGCGTTTTTATTTTTCCCCATCACAATATTTAATAATATGTCTCTGCTTGCTATATTTAAAGCCCAAAATGGAAGACATGGTCCCCTTTACATTACTTACAGTTTTATCAACTGTGTAGATCATTTCTCAAACATATTTTCATAGTATAATATCCTTTCTAATGGAATTAAAAACATTTGGCATCTGGTGGGTCCACCTGATACACCCACCTCTTATTCATTGCCAGTAATGCTCTCTTGAACCTGCTCTTAACAAGTATTTCTGTCATTATTTCCTAAATGTTAAGACCATCTGGATCTTACCAGAAATGTAGATTACTTCTAGTGACTCAACCCAAGAACTCAGCAGGAGAAGCACTATTCTCTTGCATCATATCCAGATTATGGAATAATCTCCCCCTCTATAACCACATTACCTACTTGCAATCACTTCAAGACTGCACTAAAAACTCACTTAAAAAGTCTCTAATTATGCCCATGCACCAATCCCGACTAGTAACCCTCCTTTTACCTCCCTTCCTCTCCCCTCCCCTAGCCACCATGCCTCACACCATCTGATCATTGCATTCCTTCCTCTGCAGGCTCTGGTTCACCCGTTACCCCCCCTCCCTCCTCACTCAATCTCTCAGACCTGTTATAACATGCTTAACTACCTCACGTCATCTCAACTCCAAATACATATCCAACTGACTTACACCTAGCTTCCTCTCACTATTATGTATACTACTCACTCCGTCTCCTCTCTTACTCCTCTATCTGCTCTTCCATCCCATTAGCCCTTCTAGCTTGTTCCACCTTTGTGCTTCTGCTTTATATCTGCTTGAGTTTAGTGTAATATTTGTATATAAGATTTAGGTATATGAGTTTAGAACAGTATCTGTTTGAGCTTAGTACTATCTGTATATATATCCTATCTTTATTCCTAGCCTTTAGCTAGATATTGGTATATCTGTTCATTACTATGTTTCATATTGTATGTATAGCTAATGCTTGCTGCAGTATGTATTATTTACTACTGAATGTATATTCAATTGTTCTTCATGTACTCTACTGCTTATTTATTGTACTGTGGAGCTTTTCTCCCCAGGCCTCCACTGAAAAAGGACTTGTGTCCAGTTGGAATTTCCCGGTAAACAGATGTAAATAAATAAATAAATAAAATATGCTTCAGTTCAAATTGACTTTGCATTGTTTTTTTAACTAGAGAAAGTCCTTTCATGAAATTTAAGGGCTTGAATCTCAGAGGTGGCTCCTGTCCTTGATAACAAACTTTTACTTTATCAAAACTCATTAGTCTGAACAAGGCATGCCCATGAGTGAATGGAGGTGCTCCATTGTGAGATGAGCTGCCAAAATCTGAGCCCAGCTGGAATGACCCCAACCCCTCTGGTTGGCTATTCTCTCAGAAGTTACCAGATAGGCTTCAGGGTCTTTTTTATTACTTAGAGGCTCGAGTGGAAGCATGAACCTTGGTTGTACCATCAGTTGGCTATTACCATTATCTAAACAGTTGCTGCTGTGGAGACATGAACCTTGGTTGTACTGTCAATTGACTATTACCATTCTCTCAACATTGGTGGCTGTGGATGCATGAATCTTGGGTGGCCATCTATTAGCTATTATCATTCTCTGAGCAGTGGTAGCTATTGTCTGCAACAGCTGTTCCATAGTGGTCATTGTGTAGCTCCTAAGCTTGCTAAGCTTCTCCACTGGAACATCGACATACCCTTGGACTGTAGACTGGCTCTGGGGGCCCCACAGTAGTAGAGTATAGTTCAATACCAGAAAAGGTAAGAAAAAAATTCCACTTACTCACTCCAGCGAATTATTCTCGCTTTTCAATGGTGACAGGTGAAGTTTATGCATGACGTTTCACTGGCCCACTGCATCCATCAGGTGTGAAGTTTTAAGCAGCAGATACACCAATGTTTTCATAAAATAGTGGTTTTATTAAAAAGAAAAACAAAAATCAGGCTGACTGTCGTGACTAAAACCAGGAATTAAGTGACAGGTGAAGTGAAACTGCAGTTCTTTTTCAAGAAAGCAAATCATGTGGTCCATTAGCGACTTTAGTAACAGCAATTATTTCATATGCAAAACACACAATTCAGGGCTCACAATCTTAAATGCACATTCAATTAAGTAATGTTCAAACAATAAAATATAAAAAAAATACAAATTTTTATCAATAGTTCTGAATTAGCCACTTCAAATTCTCTTGAAACCAGGACTTCCACTGTTAAAAAATAAAGCTTTTTACCTACAACTCTCTAGTTAGACAAATCAAAATCCCAGTCACTGTTACTTCCAGTGTCAGTTACTGTTTTCCAAAACAGTCTCCCTTCTGGGAGTTAACTGATTCAGACTTGATCTGTTTCTCTTTTCATCACTGTGCTCCATTCTCTTGTGGATTCTTCCTCCAACAATGTTTGTCGCATTGAATTTATCTTGGCCCTAAAAAAGCATAGCTGTACAGTTGACTTTTTATTGCCTGTACTGCAGGTATCTTACTTTAAAAGAACCAGGCAAAAATCTTGCTTACAAACAAGGTTATCAAGAACACACACATTACATCCTTCACAAATACTGCTTACCACACACAAAGACCTTCTTATGTGATGCACTTATAATAAATCTTTCCAAACCTCAAAGACCTCCTAAGCCATCAACTGCAACACCTATCCTCAGCACTCACTAAAGCACACACCGAATGTGGCATCTAACACCACATATAGGCCAACACCCAATGATCCCAGAAGAACAAAGCCCATAAGGTAAGCAAGCACTTTACCTAATACTCTTGTCATAAGGGATTCTGTTGCAAGACACACAGATACTCCTCTCATCAGACTGGACAAGGAGAAGATAATGGTTAGTTACCTATCTGGAGCTAGGATCCACAATATCACAAACACACTCATTTCACTGCACCACAAGCATCAATATGATTCTTTCATAGTCCATGTGGATGTAAATAACCTGAGACAAACCTCCCTGGATTATATGAAAAGTGACATTATGGATCTCTCTGAATATGTGTCACAGACAGGTACATGTCTTGCACTGAGCAGCATTCTACCTTCACCAAGGATGATGCCATAATATGAACAGAAAATGATTGATTTCAATAATTGGCTTAGTTTCTGGTGTCACTCCAAGGGAATCCAATATCTATCAACATGGGAGGACATAGTTAACTGACCACTTTGCTTTGCCAAGTATGGTCTGCACCTGTCCCCTCTGGCTTTTTGATATTGGCTAAAACTTTGTCCATCCCCTTACAGTCTTTTTTTGTCGATGTTAACATGATAAAACTACCAACTTAGTAAAAAAATAAATAAATAAAAAACTCAAAGCTAACTTAAGGTGTTACTGCTCAAGTCTATGAGCCTAAACAAGAAACTCCACACTCTACAAGCTCTCCTCACTTTGGAGAATGTAGACACTTGTACTATTACCAAGACTTGGTTTAAAGCCATAGAAAGTACTCAAGCAGTGGAAGGCTACAGTGCCTTCCACACATTTAGACCAACTGCAGCACAGACAGGGGCTAAAGGTGGAGGTGTCTTGATCTACATTAGCAGAAAATACAACTCTTGGTTGGTTAAACAGGATGATGCCCTGAAGTTCATCCACATCCAAGTTTCCATAGACAAGGCCAGCTACAGGTTGCCCTCTATGACCCATGAAGCTCCCAGTTCTTACCTAGACCTACTGGAAGTGCTCACCATCCAACCAAATACAGTATTCATGGGAGATTTTAACTACCCCTCAATAGAATGGGAAGCATACACTGTCTCTAACTCACAGGCACGATGTTTCCAGGACTTTTCAACACAAACAACTTGGACCAGATAGTGCACTCTCCACCCACAGGATCAAACATATTGGACCTAGCACTCACCAACATGGAAGAGTGCAGTCCCCCCACCCTTCATGCCCTCATTGGTGAAGTCAGACCACAAAGCAGTTTCCCCCCAAAATAAAAATCAACAGAGAAACCCAACTAAACCCATAACAGTTAGGAACTATTCAATAGCAAACAACATCCTATTAAGCAACAGCTTGTCAAAATTCAGGATGGATACCTATGAAGAATTATTTACAGACACCCTGTACAGACATGTAAATGGCTGCACTTAGGTTGCTTTACCTATCAGAAGTAAGCTCAGATCCAACAGCAAAACCAAACCACATTGACAGCATCCTTACCTTAACAGGGTATAAAAGGAAAGAAAATAAAAAAGTCATGGCCAAAAACAGAAACAACAACTCTCATAAAGACAAGAGCCCTCTGATTCAACTAAACAAGAAACCAAGAGGTTTAATAAAAGTCCAAAAAGCCAGTTGTGAGGTCAGGATAGCCTCCTGGACTAAGGACAATCACAAGGGCTTCTTCAGCTATGTCAGAAACCTTAAAAGTAATACTCAGCAGTGTGCAGAACTGGTGGTAAATGGCACAACAATCACTGACCAGGGTGACATAGCAAACCTACTGGCTGATAAGTTTAGCTCTTATTTCACTTCCACTCCCCTTACTACCCCATGTGAAATCCCTTCTTGCATATCCCCCCAACTATCAATAGGGAGCAGGTCCTGGAGGCTCTTGCTAAGACCAAAAACACTGCTTCAGTGGTCCCCGATAATATCTCCAGTTGCCTCCTAAATAGCCTAAAACATGACCTAGCAGGACCACTTGAGACACTCTTCAGTGACAGCCTCAAAACAGATTACAAGCCAGGTGAATGGAAGGCCTTAATTGTCATCCCTCTTTATAAGGAACTACAGACCCACAAGTCTAATGTGGAAATCTATGCAACGAATTATCATGGAAATGATCAACAAAGACATTGGCAATCTACAGATACTGCACCCATCCCAGTTTGACTTTATTAAGGGAAGGTCTTGCCTACTTAACTTGATAGACTTCTTCTAGAGGGTCACCATGGCTATGGATGAGGGTAAAATGGTGCATACCACCTACCTTGACCTAGCCAAGGCATTCAATATAATACCACATTCAGGTATTGTTAACAAACTCTCTGAACTAGGCATAAATCCCTACATAACTTGCTGGATTTTCAGCTGGCTTACAGATAGGACCCACAAAGTCAGGATCAACGAGACCACTTCCACCAAGAGAATGGGCACCAGTGAATTACCCCAGGGCTTCATGTTGGACCCACTCCTGTTTGGCATCTACTTCCCAGAAGTCAAGGCTAATGTCATAGGTCTCTAGCTCACCAAGCTCACATATGACTGTAAATTGGAAGCTATCATAGATTCCCACCATGACACCAACATCCAACATCCTACAAGGAGGTCTAACACAAACAATGACTGCTGTGAAAGCCATGGATTACAGCTCAATGCAAGAAAATGCATTATAGTGACCTTTAGGAAATCATCCACCCAAGCTAATTACTTCATTAATAAAACACCCCTAAGGGTTGATCTGATAGTTAGGGATCTAGGAACACATGCAGACAGTAATCTGGCATTTGACCAGCACATAGCCAAGATAAGAAAATCATTCTGTGTTGTCCACCTCATAGGCAAGGGTATGGCATCCAGGTCCAAGAAAGTAATAGTAACACTCTATTTGACCCTTTCCAGATCCATGATTGAGTACAATGCTCCATTTGGCATGTATCTAACCAGGCACTTGCAACAGATGGAATGCCATCAAAGGTTCCTCACCAGAAGAATGCAGGGTATGAATAGCCTGTCCTACACAGATCACCTTAAGGTCTTATCTCTGTACTCAGTCTCCTACAGGTTATTGAAACGTGGCATATGTCTAGCATTATAAGGCATTATCAGATCTAGCTCTAATGGATCTTTTGCATATCTGCAAGACAAACAGCACCCAAAACACTAGATCCAAGGGCCTAAATTCTGCCTTTGACATAAATAGAATCTGCTGGAAGGACCAATATGTGTCTCAAAGGATCCCTGTGCAATGGAATAAATTCCTCATCTACATGAAACAGAGTTCATCCCTGACCCTATTCAAAAGAAACCTTAAACATTTAATGGGAAATTGCAAATTCACCCCGGTCTGGCTCCCATGTCTCTGATGGACATAAGTCGACAGTAAGTAAATTAATCCCCAACTATCATACCTATCCCACATAATCTTTAGCTACCTCTTTACTAACATAAATTACCATATAGACATCCAAGGAACTCTGGGACAAAACTGAGTTGGGTTGCACAGCTAGGCTTGTAAAGACCCTGGTAGTCGTTAGCCTAGTACAAACCTATACTAGTCAGAAAAGGTAGTCTTTCATGGAGTGGGATTGTTTGCACATAGGACACTGGTACTGGACAAGGAATTTCAGTAGAAGCAAGACTTTGTGGACTGCATTGAAGAAATCTGGACTTCTTTTTAAAAGAAATAAAGTAGGAAGAGGAAAGTACCTTTGAACTGTATTGGCACCTACAAGGGAATACTGTGTAGTTTTATTTGGAACTTTAATAGAAGAGTGAATTTATCTTACTTCCTTAGGTTCCATGTTATTTGAGGTGGGTTTGTATCAGCAATTTTGATTGTGTTTAATAAAACTATGTCATTTTTTAAGAACCAATGGACTTTGTTGAATTTATATATATATATATATATATATATATATATATATATATATATCTATATATATATCACAAGATGCATATATGAGGTAGTATGCATCATTTTACACTGATCACTTAAAGATGAGATGACTATAACAAAAACCTGCTATTCATTTTTCTTTCACTTAGAGTTATTTCATCGCTGGAATAATTCATACACTTGTCTGATTTCCACAGTGATCTTCCATATCCAAAGGATTTAACAGAACTATTAATGCACGATATATGATCTTCTTTTTGGAATACTTGCTGTTGCACTACAAATATTTGCAGATACAACTTCAATAGTCACTCCCTGCAAGAACTATCAGAGTTTTCACAATTTCCCTTCTCTTGTCACAGGACTGCTTGTGACGTTTTCTTAAGGGAACTTCAACTCTGGGTATTTGTCTTTTACATATCTCTACAATTGTCTTCTGTGCAGCTTTCTAGCTTCACAAAAAAAATAGCAGAGGATCTTGAACTGGCTGCATTACAACCTACTTATGCCGTAGGGTGTGAACTTTCCTGTGGCTTTTTCTCTTTAATTTGTCTCCAGTTTATAAATCTGGTAGTCATTTGCAGTTTCAGCTACATAAGTACTTCTGTCTCTGCCGATTCTCATTTTTACCAGCATTTCCTTTACTGTGTGTTGACTTTTAGGCATCAATAATATAGATGAAGAAGGTAATCTGCTTTTCAGCTTTTTGCCCTTCAATAATTCAGCTGATAAAAGACTGAATTCTTGCAATGGAGTATTCCTATATTCCCAAACTGAGAGATAACAATCTTATAGCCTTCGATACAGATATTTCTCATAGGATTCTGCACTCTTATGATTATCCTTTCCAAATTTCTGCTAATCCATATGTGAGTTGTCTTTGCACACAAATATTTTTTTCAGTTGATTTGGAACTATAACTTGGTCAGCTGTGAACATCAGGCCTTGGACACGATTCATTTCCTCACTGAAAAAGTATGACTGAATTTATTTTACTAAGAATTATTTTTGCTTAGGCCATTCTTACATTCAACTATCCTTCTGTAAATGCATATCCAAGTCAGTATCACTACAGCTTTGAAATTATTTTACTTTGTCTTCTTGCATTGAAAACTCTGAAAGTACTCAAGCAATATGTGGCTTTTCTTTTAACAATTATTCATGCTTTGCTTGCAAATATTCGCTTCTCAACATACCTGCTATGTATAATTTATTTTCTGGTTTATATTTCAGTTTCAGATCATGCTTCTGTAGATTACATAGCATCCTCTGCAATCTCTGAACATGTTTTCTTAAAACAAGATATATCTTTATTGCGTTATTACTTATGACATAGGCAATCATACATCACATGTAATCTTCTATACAGTCATTGTCTATCAAACATTACATAGCTCATTCAGTTCATGCCTTCCCTTAAGCCTCATTCGTCCTCCAAAACATTATTCTGCATCTATTGTTCCTACAGTTCCAATTTTTCCCATGTAATTTGCTCCTACCCTTTTCTAAAGATCTGACTTCCAGTTATTTTATTTCTGTTACTATATTCATTACTTCTAGTATGGTTGGTTTAGACTTTGATTTCCATTTTCTAGTAATTAGTTTTTTTAGCAGCCACCAAAATTAAACTCAGCAAGGTCTTACTACGTCTAGGCAATTTCAATTCTGTATCACACCTCAAAAATATAATTTCCTTAATTACACCAGTTTGCTCACCCATTTCTGACAGAGTACATTGCAGGGAATTTTTAAAATCTGCCAACTCACTACACTCCTAAAATATGCTCATAGTCACCACTTTCTTCCCATCATACTTCCATCATTTGCAATCTAGCTCAGGAAAAATTCTTCGGAGTCTACTTGGGATATAAAAATACCTGTGCAAACACTTTCAAGCAAAAATCCTAAATCTTCCAGACTTTGTTGCATATTTGGGAGGTATACATATATCCTTCATTGTTTCTTTGTGAATTGATTATCCAATCTCTCTTCCTAATTTTTTATAATCTCTTCCAATTGATTCCTAATGTTATCACGCAATATTTTATATGCCTCTACTAACTATCCCCCCCCTTTAAAAGTTGCTTCTGTTTTAGATTCTACTATAAAATCTATCAGTGCTGGTGTTTCACTTACGATCTTCCTCCTTTTTCTTTGTTTATACTCGGATATAAATCATTGATTGGGAAAGTAATCTCTAGTTTACAGTCCAAATGCATTCTTGGCTGCTTCTTATTCTCTTACCTTTTCCTCTCTAATCTTTTGCTCCCAATACCATAATTTGTCGGTTTTCTCCAGTAAATTCCAGCCCTCATCTTGCTTATTCTCTGTACCCCTAATTGCACTAATCCCATTTGGTAAAATCTCCTTTCTCCACCCCAGTGTTGGATTAGTTCTTAGAACACTTTCTGCTACTTTATGAATGCAATGTTCTGTATGGTTTTTGTTATCCTCCTTAAGGATCTGCATCCAAAATCGAAATTTCTCTTTATTTCTTGAGCTTCCCCCTGTTTCATTATCATCCTTTTCCCCTTTGAATTATGGTTTTCTGCTTGTGTTATATATAGGAACCTTAACTGTGTAGCTCTGAAATACCCCTTCAGATCAGGTAATCCCAAACCACCTTGTACTATTGAACAAATCAACTTATCCCACTTGGCTTTTGCTTTTTTCCCCTCCAAAATAAAATCTTGCAACTCTTTAGTAAATGCTATCCACAACTTCTCCTCTGTTTGATAAAAATATGCCTGACCTGTGTATAAAGCTGAACAGACTAAAAACATTTTCACTGCTTGTATCTTACTATCCATATCCATAAAACAGAGCTTTCAGTTTCTCAGTTTTTGTATTATTTTTTGATAAATCTATTCGCATATATCCTTAGCTGTCATAACAGAACCATTTTAACCTGTACTCTTAAGTACTTCTTTTATCATGTCCTCATAAATATGGATATTGCTGAACAAATTTGTGCATATGTACATAATTTACAACTATTGCCATTGTTTTGTCTTCACTGATTTTGAATCCTGAAAAGACTTTAAACTGTCTCATAACACTGAGATGTCCTTTTCTGGTTCATATCATCTGCAAATAAAGACAACTTTTCTTGATTACCATATCAAATATAGCCTTAAATTTCTGAGTCCCTTATTTTCTTTGCCAATGGTTCTAAATATAACAAAAATAACAAAGGGAAACAGGATGTTCCTGCCTGGTTCCTCTGTTCAAACAAAAGTTACCACACAGAAACCCTCCACTTTACATTTTACCCCAGTTTCTCATATATCCTCCTAATTCCCCATATTATTGTATCGGGAATGCAAATGCTTCCATTGCCCTACTCATAAAATTTCAGCTTATTCTGTCAAATACTTTCTCTATATCAAGACCCACAACAACAGTGGTATTATACATTCTGCTTCCCTCTGGATCATCATTATTCTATTAATGTTGTCAAATGTTTGTCTCCTCTCCATAAAACCACATGGAATCTTATCTATTAATGTTAGCCTCACTTTTGTCATTCATTTAGCCATTATATACATAAACACTTTATAATTATGGTTTACAGTTAAAGTGGGTCTATGTAAAGATAGATATGATGGCACTTTGCCAGCTTTAGGTATTACAATCACCACAGCTTTCTTCCAGAATCTTGGTGCTTCTCTTCCTTTAAGAATACTGTTAAACAAAACCTTTCTGAGTTTTATCATTTTATTCCCTCCTAACTTCCAAACTTCCACAAGAATACCATCTATTCCTGGAGACTCTCCTGTAGATTGGTTATACATCACCATTTTTATCTCATCTCCTCCTATCCTAACTGTTAATAATTGAGCTTCATCTACCTCTACCCTTGGCATATTTAATTCTTCCATAAACATTTTCATGTGTACTTTTCCTTGATTTCCACATTTCTCTGCTTTATACAGATTTTCATACAAATTCTGAAATATGTCTAATACCTGTACAGGATCTCTAGTTATTTTCCTTGTTATAGGCTCCCTAAGGTTAGCAACAAACCTTTCTACTTTCTGTTGCCAGAGACATTGAGATAAAAGCTTTTGTGTTCTGGAGTTATTATCAAAAACAATTGTTTAACAGCAATCTTTATAAACACATGCATATTATCCAGGTAATCCCTTGTTTTCTTTTTAGCACTCAGCAGTTGCAACTGTTCTTGTTCTGTGAGATTACCTCATTCAATACTTTAACCTTTGTCAGTCCCTCTAACTAATTCTTGTTACTTCTTAAACATTTGTCAGTCCTCTAAATCATTATTGTTACTGCATAACCATATCTCTTTTTCTTTTTTATATCTATCCTATTTTAAACTACACTTTCATTTTATCTCACTCCCTAGCTATATTTTCAGAAGAAATTTCTATCTTCCCTAACTCCCAAATAATTTCACTACTCATTCCTTAAATTCTTCTCTGTTTAACAGATAAGCAGGGATGTGGCAATGTCACACTTTTATTTCATAATCCTGCATTTTTTATTTTAGTTATGAGTGGTGTGTAATTTGAAACAGTTATTGAATGAATATCAAAACGTTCAATTAAATGCACATATTCCTGTGACATATAATTTCTGTCTAGCCTAGCCAGGTTTTTGTACCTTGAAGAATAATATATAATTTCTCCCCAAGCTCCTACTACTGAATTCACATCTTTAGTACCAAATATTTTCATAAATTTCTTCAAAATATACCCTCTATTGTTATGTGTTCCCTTCTAGCCCCCCCCCCAATACATCCTCACTGATGCAAATTAAAATCCAGTCACCAACTATCAGTAATATTCCCTGCCTGATGCTAATTATTTCTCCCAGAATTTCTTAAGCTCCACTGTGGCAGCTTTAGTTGAAATATAAATACATGTCAACATAATCCTTCTCTCTTGCCAATAGCCCCTTACTACTACAAATCTACTATTATTTTCTTTTTTTTTTCTTTAATTCTGTCAATATTGGAGCTCCTCTAGCAATTAATATAAATCCCAGATGTTCCACTGAATAACCATCCTGAAATCCTTTCGTTATCAAATTCATGTGCTCATTTCTTTCCAAATGTGTCTGCATATGTAGCATACCCATTTGCAGTCTACATTTCTGAAAATAGTTCACTACGAATGACTGATCCTGTAACAGCAGCTCTACTTGAGGCCTCTAGAGCATCATAGCCACATTGTAAGGTGTGTTTACCCACTTGTTCTGCACTATGCATCATATCCTGCAACTCCTTCAAATCTGGTTGTTCAGGTTGTGACATTTTATTCCTTAATTGTGATAACAGAAACTGCTGACATTTAAGCATATGGAACTGACAATTTAAGGCCCTCATGACTAGGGTGGCCGAGGTATATACCTTCTTGCCCCACCTTTCTAAGGATCTAGACTCTCTTTCGGAAGGTAGTGGATTCTTAGCAGTAGAGGCCTTCATTCCCTTGGGGCCTTGAGAAATGGTTTCAGGGTCAGCATTATGGCTTTTGTAAAGAAATTGGTGAGAGTTAGGAACTCTGTAGTACCTATCAGGCTTGACTGGGGCAGGAGGCAGGGAATCCAGATTAAGGCAAACCTCAGAGTAAACATCATCAAGTATGTCCAAGACAGGAGGTATCGCCAGAGGTCTGTGCTGAGGTAGCAAAAGGAATTCCCTAAGTCTTTTCTTGGAATCAGAAAAGTCTTGGCCTTCCCAATGGAAGTGTTCCCTCAAGGTATGCAAGGTTTCCCCAAAAGAAAAATCCTCTGGGGGAGAAACAGAAGGAATGGACTGCTCTGCATCAGAATCTTCAAAAGGGGAGTACGAGTGTTCCTCTACATCAGAATGTTCTGAAATAATGGAGCCCTGGTCAGAAGAGGGAGAATCTTCCTCCACTCTAGGTCTCTTGTCCGGGGGGGGGGGGTTGGGAACCCCTGATAAGAGTAATGAAATCCTCAGCCATTTTTAGCATCTGCTTTTTAGGCATGGGGCCTGGAGATGGGCCCTGTGCAACAGGCCTCTTGGGATGCATGGCTGATTTGGACTTAGTAAATGCCTTTATGGAAAAGGAAGATGAGGGTCTAAAGACACCATGGGTGGAAGTGGACCTGTCCACATTAGGTGGCTCAACACTCACAGTGGCTTTGGTAACTGTAGTCTGGGTATGGGCCGAGGCACCTGCGGTCTCGGTTACAGAAGACACCACCAGAGAAGTGTCGTCGGTAGTCAGGGGCTGCGTAGGCGCCTCGCTGAGAACCGGACCACGTGTAGCCGGTTTTGGCATGGTATCGGTGGAGACCGCGGGCCTCGCGTGTCGGCCTTTGTCCTTGTGTTTTTTGGACAAAACGGTAGTTGGAGTCTCCGACGACATTTTATAATCAAAAGCTTTACCAAAAAAGTGCTGGGCGAACTCCACCCGACGTTTAATAGTGCGTTTATTGAAAGCGCAAAAGCGGCAGCCCGAGACATCGTGGTCTGGGCCTAAACAAGGTATGCAGAGGGAATGGAAATCCTTATGCGGTATTTGCTTCCCACAAGAAATACAATTGTTAACTTTGTCTGACATCGGTCTGAGGCAAGAAAAGTTTCCCCAACGGGGTACTTATCTTTAAAGAAGACTTCGGTTTCCAAATTTTCATAATTTCAGGAGCTGGCCGACCGGCACTTGCGAACTGCTTCTGCTTCGGGCACCGCGCGGCAAAAAAGACAGGAGAAAATGGCGTCGGCTGTGTCTTATATACCCCTGTCGCACTGACATCAGGAAAGAAGGTGACAGCAACCGACGCCGGACCTAGACTTTGGAATTCGGCCGACCGAGGACCCGCCTGACAGCAGAGAACCCATCTGTGATTACTGCAGCTGTATGCACGATGAATATCAGTGCAGAAAATTCATATTATCACACAGATCACTATAAGTGTAATTCAAATAAGTAAGCAGAATTTTCAAAAGGAACTTCAACTATTTGCAATGGAATGAAGGGATGCCTGAAACTCCGGTTAGGGGCTGTCCTATGACACTTAGGACAGCTGGCACAATAATTCTTAATTTCTTTTAGGATACCTAGCTAATAAAAACCTAGCAAAGTTTCCTCATTTTAGTTTTATCCATGTCTAAGTGCCCTCCAGGCCATTTTCATAACCACTCATCTAAATTTCTTGGGCACTAACAACTGTTATATAATCTATCTCTTTCTCTTATCCTACTCAGTACATGCCATTTTGCATTTCAAAGTAGGAGTAGGTTGGAGGCTGCCCAAGAGGGGATCTTCTTCCACTATTCTGGATACATTCTCTCTGTAGCATGACTCAGTATTATGACATTCCACTGGGCCCTCTTGAAGCATAACTGACCTGTTTGGATGCCAGACAAGCTGGGATCCACTTCCTTTTCTATGCTTCAGGAAGTAGAAGGCTCTGCCTCCTCTCCCACTAAAGCAGGTATGGAATCAGCATTAAAGCAAGTATGGAATCACCATATTCCATGTCTCCCTGAGGAAGGGTAGCTCATTCCCATGTTATACAGGATTTGCTCTAGTGTCCCTTTGTCCTTCACTATTCTCTGTCACCCTTCATCTTATTCTGAAATCTTATACTTAGTCTAGGTTCATGGGACTTTGATTTCTGTTTGGGTGTTTGCTATTCCCTGCCTTTGCTAGGTGCCTCTGTAGTTTAGGTGTAGACATCCTTCTCTTTTATAGATATATTTTACACACTTTGGTCTTCTCTGGGCCTTCTATTTTTATGCTGGGTTTAATAGAACCCTTCCTTGTATATACCTCTAGGCTAGCAGACATATCTGTATTCTACAAGTTGGTGAATTGCTTTGGTTTTGTTCCTGTAATAGGGGGAGGTACTGGACTCGGTAGCATTATCCACTTCCCACTGTTTTCAAAGTTCTTAAAATATGGGAAAGAATTCCAAATAATTAATTCATGAGTGAGATAGGGAACCACAGCTACCGGATACAAGACCTTCTCAAATTGGGTTTCTACCTCCACCTGGGTAACAAAGTAACTATATTCTCCTCATGGATATGAATAACATCTTTATTAAAGTATCTCGTATAGGCAATCATACATTTATATAAATTAAAACAAACCATATTGATATAATTTTAGTTGCAAACATTATACATCACAATCCATATTGACAGAATTTTAGTTGCAGATATTATACATCAATTATAATCTATCCGGTCATTATCAATCAGATATTATATATCTCATTCAAATCCTGCCTTCTTTTAAACCTTGTTACTCCTCTGCATGTATTGTTCCCACAATTTCCATGTTTTCTCTGTAATTTACTCCTACCCTTTTCTAAACATCCCATTTCCAGTTGTTGTTTTATCTCCATTACTAAATTCACTACTTCTAGTACAGCTGGTTTAGACTTTGATTTCCATATTCTAGTAATTGCTTTTTTGGCAGCCACCATAATTAGACTCAACAAGGCCTTACTATGTCTAGGCAATTCCGATTTTGTACCATAGCTAAAAACACTTCCTTAGTTCACCAAATTGCTCACTCAGTATCTCTGACAGAGTAATCTGCAGGAAATCTTTAAAGTCTGCCAACTCATTACACTCCCAGAAAATATCCTCCCAATTACCCTTTTCTTCCCTATCACACCTCTTACATTTGCTGTCTACCTGTGGAAAAATTTGTTGGAGACTACGTTGGGTATAAAATATCTATGTAAACACTTCCAAGCAAAGAACATAAATCTTCTAGACTATGTTGCATATTTGGGAGACATACATATATCCCCCATTGTTTCTTTATGAATTGTTTATCCATTCTCTCTTCCCAATCCTTTCTAACCTCCTCTGATTGATTCTTATAGTTATCATGCAATATTTTGTATACTCTACTAATTATTCCTATTTTTAACAGCAGTTTCTATTCTAGATTCTACTAAAAACTCTACCAATGCTGGTCTTTCTCTTAGGATCTCCCTATTTCTTGCTCTTTGCCTATACTCTGATATCAATCATTGACAGGGAAGGCAATCTCTAGCCTGCAGTCCAAATAAATTGTTGGCTTCCTCCCATCTCTAATTTTTTGCTCCCAATACATTGGTTCTTTGCCAGTTTTCTCCAATAAATTCCAGTTCACTCTTACTTATTGTCTGTCTCCTAATGGAGTTGAATATCCTTAAGGGAGTTTGGCAAGTGGGCTGTGTTCTTACAAATATACTGTATTTTCACTAAAATAGTCATGATAACAGAGTCTAGTAGTCCTGTAGTTCATACCCATCTACTTCTACCATGAACATCAACAACTTTGCAGTAGCACAATAACAGAATGCAGTCTTGATTGGCCTGGTCATAATTCTGTCTTACTCTATAGCCTCTTCATCACCTCCTAACTCTTCTGTTGCTTGAATTGGCGTTTTATTTTTCCCCATCACAATATTTAATAATATGTCTCTGCTTGCTATATTTAAAGCCCAAAATGGAAGACATGGTCCCCTTTACATTACTTACAGTTTTATCAACTGTGTAGATCATTTCTCAAACATATTTTCATAGTATAATATCCTTTCTAATGGAATTAAAAACATTTGGCATCTGGTGGGTCCACCTGATACACCCACCTCTTATTCATTGCCAGTAATGCTCTCTTGAACCTGCTCTTAACAAGTATTTCTGTCATTATTTCCTAAATGTTAAGACCATCTGGATCTTACCAGAAATGTAGATTACTTCTAGTGACTCAACCCAAGAACTCAGCAGGAGAAGCACTATTCTCTTGCATCATATCCAGATTATGGAATAATCTCCCCCTCTATAACCACATTACCTACTTGCAATCACTTCAAGACTGCACTAAAAACTCACTTAAAAAGTCTCTAATTATGCCCATGCACCAATCCCGACTAGTAACCCTCCTTTTACCTCCCCTTCCTCTCCCCTCCCCTAGCCACCATGCCTCACACCATCTGATCATTGCATTCCTTCCTCTGCAGGCTCTGGTTCACCCGTTACCCCCCCTCCCTCCTCACTCAATCTCTCAGACCTGTTATAACATGCTTAACTACCTCACGTCATCTCAACTCCAAATACATATCCAACTGACTTACACCTAGCTTCCTCTCACTATTATGTATACTACTCACTCCGTCTCCTCTCTTACTCCTCTATCTTCCCCTTCCATCCCATTAGCCCTTCTAGCTTGTTCCACCTTTGTGCTTCTGCTTTATATCTGCTTGAGTTTAGTGTAATATTTGTATATAAGATTTAGGTATATGAGTTTAGAACAGTATCTGTTTGAGCTTAGTACTATCTGTATATATATCCTATCTTTATTCCTAGCCTTTAGCTAGATATTGGTATATCTGTTCATTACTATGTTTCATATTGTATGTATAGCTAATGCTTGCTGCAGTATGTATTATTTACTACTGAATGTATATTCAATTGTTCTTCATGTACTCTACTGCTTATTTATTGTACTGTGGAGCTTTTCTCCCCAGTCCTCCACTGAAAAAGGACTTGTGTCCAGTTGGAATTTCCCGGTAAACAGATGTAAATAAATAAATAAATAAAATATGCTTCAGTTCAAATTGACTTTGCATTGTTTTTTTAACTAGAGAAAGTCCTTTCATGAAATTTAAGGGCTTGAATCTCAGAGGTGGCTCCTGTCCTTGATAACAAACTTTTACTTTATCAAAACTCATTAGTCTGAACAAGGCATGCCCATGAGTGAATGGAGGTGCTCCATTGTGAGATGAGCTGCCAAAATCTGAGCCCAGCTGGAATGACCCCAACCCCTCTGGTTGGCTATTCTCTCAGAAGTTACCAGATAGGCTTCAGGGTCTTTTTTATTACTTAGAGGCTCGAGTGGAAGCATGAACCTTGGTTGTACCATCAGTTGGCTATTACCATTATCTAAACAGTTGCTGCTGTGGAGACATGAACCTTGGTTTTACTGTCAATTGACTATTACCATTCTCTCAACATTGGTGGCTTTGGATGCATGAATCTTGGGTGGCCATCTATTAGCTATTATCATTCTCTGAGCAGTGGTAGCTATTGTCTGCAACAGCTGTTCCATAGTGGTCATTGTGTAGCTCCTAAGCTTGCTAAGCTTCTCCACTGGAACATCGACATACCCTTGGACTGTAGACTGGCTCTGGGGGCCCCACAGTAGTAGAGTATAGTTCAATACCAGAAAAGGTAAGAAAAAAATTCCACTTACTCACTCCAGCGAATTATTCTCGCTTTTCAATGGTGACAGGTGAAGTTTATGCATGACGTTTCACTGGCCCACTGCATCCATCAGGTGTGAAGTTTTAAGCAGCAGATACACCAATGTTTTCATAAAATAGTGGTTTTATTAAAAGAAAAACAAAAATCAGGCTGACTGTCGTGACTAAAACCAGGAATTAAGTGACAGGTGAAGTGAAACTGCAGTTCTTTTTCAAGAAAGCAAATCATGTGGTCCATTAGCGACTTTAGTAACAGCAATTATTTCATATGCAAAACACACAATTCAGGGCTCACAATCTTAAATGCACATTCAATTAAGTAATGTTCAAACAATAAAATATAAAAAAAATACAAATTTTTATCAATAGTTCTGAATTAGCCACTTCAAATTCTCTTGAAACCAGGACTTCCACTGTTAAAAAATAAAGCTTTTTACCTACAACTCTCTAGTTAGACAAATCAAAATCCCAGTCACTGTTACTTCCAGTGTCAGTTACTGTTTTCCAAAACAGTCTCCCTTCTGGGAGTTAACTGATTCAGACTTGATCTGTTTCTCTTTTCATCACTGTGCTCCATTCTCTTGTGGATTCTTCCTCCAACAATGTTTGTCGCATTGAATTTATCTTGGCCCTAAAAAAGCATAGCTGTACAGTTGACTTTTTATTGCCTGTACTGCAGGTATCTTACTTTAAAAGAACCAGGCAAAAATCTTGCTTACAAACAAGGTTATCAAGAACACACACATTACATCCTTCACAAATACTGCTTACCACACACACAAAGACCTTCTTATGTGATGCACTTATAATAAATCTTTCCAAACCTCAAAGACCTCCTAAGCCATCAACTGCAACACCTATCCTCAGCACTCACTAAAGCACACACCGAATGTGGCATCTAACACCACATATAGGCCAACACCCAATGATCCCAGAAGAACAAAGCCCATAAGGTAAGCAAGCACTTTACCTAATACTCTTGTCATAAGGGATTCTGTTGCAAGACACACAGATACTCCTCTCATCAGACTGGACAAGGAGAAGATAATGGTTAGTTACCTATCTGGAGCTAGGATCCACAATATCACAAACACACTCATTTCACTGCACCACAAGCATCAATATGATTCTTTCATAGTCCATGTGGATGTAAATAACCTGAGACAAACCTCCTGGATTATATGAAAAGTGACATTATGGATCTCTCTGAATATGTGTCACAGACAGGTACATGTCTTGCACTGAGCAGCATTCTACCTTCACCAAGGATGATGCCATAATATGAACAGAAAATGATTGATTTCAATAATTGGCTTAGTTTCTGGTGTCACTCCAAGGGAATCCAATATCTATCAACATGGGAGGACATAGTTAACTGACCACTTTGCTTTGCCAAGTATGGTCTGCACCTGTCCCCTCTGGCTTTTTGATATTGGCTAAAACTTTGTCCATCCCCTTACAGTCTTTTTTTGTTGATGTTAACATGATAAAACTACCAACTTAGTAAAAAAATAAATAAATAAAAAACTCAAAGCTAACTTAAGGTGTTACTGCTCAAGTCTATGAGCCTAAACAAGAAACTCCACACTCTACAAGCTCTCCTCACTTTGGAGAATGTAGACACTTGTACTATTACCAAGACTTGGTTTAAAGCCATAGAAAGTACTCAAGCAGTGGAAGGCTACAGTGCCTTCCACACATTTAGACCAACTGCAGCACAGACAGGGGCTAAAGGTGGAGGTGTCTTGATCTACATTAGCAGAAAATACAACTCTTGGTTGGTTAAACAGGATGATGCCCTGAAGTTCATCCACATCCAAGTTTCCATAGACAAGGCCAGCTACAGGTTGCCCTCTATGACCCATGAAGCTCCCAGTTCTTACCTAGACCTACTGGAAGTGCTCACCATCCAACCAAATACAGTATTCATGGGAGATTTTAACTACCCCTCAATAGAATGGGAAGCATACACTGTCTCTAACTCACAGGCACGATGTTTCCAGGACTTTTTCAACACAAACAACTTGGACCAGATAGTGCACTCTCCACCCACAGGATCAAACATATTGGACCTAGCACTCACCAACATGGAAGAGTGCAGTCCCCCCACCCTTCATGCCCTCATTGGTGAAGTCAGACCACAAAGCAGTTTCCCCCCAAAATAAAAATCAACAGAGAAACCCAACTAAACCCATAACAGTTAGGAACTATTCAATAGCAAACAACATCCTATTAAGCAACAGCTTGTCAAAATTCAGGATGGATACCTATGAAGAATTATTTACAGACACCCTGTACAGACATGTAAATGGCTGCACTTAGGTTGCTTTACCTATCAGAAGTAAGCTCAGATCCAACAGCAAAACCAAACCACATTGACAGCATCCTTACCTTAACAGGGTATAAAAGGAAAGAAAATAAAAAAGTCATGGCCAAAAACAGAAACAACAACTCTCATAAAGACAAGAGCCCTCTGATTCAACTAAACAAGAAACCAAGAGGTTTAATAAAAGTCCAAAAGCCAGTTGTGAGGTCAGGATAGCCTCCTGGACTAAGGACAATCACAAGGGCTTCTTCAGCTATGTCAGAAACCTTAAAAGTAATACTCAGCAGTGTGCAGAACTGGTGGTAAATGGCACAACAATCACTGACCAGGGTGACATAGCAAACCTACTGGCTGATAAGTTTAGCTCTTATTTCACTTCCACTCCCCTTACTACCCCATGTGAAATCCCTTCTTGCATATCCCCCCAACTATCAATAGGAGCAGGTCCTGGAGGCTCTTGCTAAGACCAAAAACACTGCTTCAGTGGTCCCCGATAATATCTCCAGTTGCCTCCTAAATAGCCTAAAACATGACCTAGCAGGACCACTTGAGACACTCTTCAGTGACAGCCTCAAAACAGATTACAAGCCAGGTGAATGGAAGGCCTTAATTGTCATCCCTCTTTATAAGGAACTACAGACCCACAAGTCTAATGTGGAAATCTATGCAACGAATTATCATGGAAATGATCAACAAAGACATTGGCAATCTACAGATACTGCACCCATCCCAGTTTGACTTTATTAAGGGAAGGTCTTGCCTACTTAACTTGATAGACTTCTTCTAGAGGGTCACCATGGCTATGGATGAGGGTAAAATGGTGCATACCACCTACCTTGACCTAGCCAAGGCATTCAATATAATACCACATTCAGGTATTGTTAACAAACTCTCTGAACTAGGCATAAATCCCTACATAACTTGCTGGATTTTCAGCTGGCTTACAGATAGGACCCACAAAGTCAGGATCAACGAGACCACTTCCACCAAGAGAATGGGCACCAGTGAATTACCCCAGGGCTTCATGTTGGACCCACTCCTGTTTGGCATCTACTTCCCAGAAGTCAAGGCTAATGTCATAGGTCTCTAGCTCACCAAGCTCACATATGACTGTAAATTGGAAGCTATCATAGATTCCCACCATGACACCAACATCCAACATCCTACAAGGAGGTCTAACACAAACAATGACTGCTGTGAAAGCCATGGATTACAGCTCAATGCAAGAAAATGCATTATAGTGACCTTTAGGAAATCATCCACCCAAGCTAATTACTTCATTAATAAAACACCCCTAAGGGTTGATCTGATAGTTAGGATCTAGGAACACATGCAGACAGTAATCTGGCATTTGACCAGCACATAGCCAAGATAAGAAAATCATTCTGTGTTGTCCACCTCATAGGCAAGGGTATGGCATCCAGGTCCAAGAAAGTAATAGTAACACTCTATTTGACCCTTTCCAGATCCATGATTGAGTACAATGCTCCATTTGGCATGTATCTAACCAGGCACTTGCAACAGATGGAATGCCATCAAAGGTTCCTCACCAGAAGAATGCAGGGTATGAATAGCCTGTCCTACACAGATCACCTTAAGGTCTTATCTCTGTACTCAGTCTCCTACAGGTTATTGAAACGTGGCATATGTCTAGCATTATAAGGCATTATCAGATCTAGCTCTAATGGATCTTTTGCATATCTGCAAGACAAACAGCACCCAAAACACTAGATCCAAGGGCCTAAATTCTGCCTTTGACATAAATAGAATCTGCTGGAAGGACCAATATGTGTCTCAAAGGATCCCTGTGCAATGGAATAAATTCCTCATCTACATGAAACAGAGTTCATCCCTGACCCTATTCAAAAGAAACCTTAAACATTTAATGGGAAATTGCAAATTCACGGTCTGGCTCCCATGTCTCTGATGGACATAAGTCGACAGTAAGTAAATTAATCCCCAACTATCATACCTATCCCACATAATCTTTAGCTACCTCTTTACTAACATAAATTACCATATAGACATCCAAGGAACTCTGGGACAAAACTGAGTTGGGTTGCACAGCTAGGCTTGTAAAGACCCTGGTAGTCGTTAGCCTAGTACAAACCTATACTAGTCAGAAAAGGTAGTCTTTCATGGAGTGGGATTGTTTGCACATAGGACACTGGTACTGGACAAGGAATTTCAGTAGAAGCAAGACTTTGTGGACTGCATTGAAGAAATCTGGACTTCTTTTTAAAAGAAATAAAGTAGGAAGAGGAAAGTACCTTTGAACTGTATTGGCACCTACAAGGGAATACTGTGTAGTTTTATTTGGAACTTTAATAGAAGAGTGAATTTATCTTACTTCCTTAGGTTCCATGTTATTTGAGGTGGGTTTGTATCAGCAATTTTGATTGTGTTTAATAAAACTATGTCATTTTTTAAGAACCAATGGACTTTGTTGAATTTATATATATATATATATATATATATATATATATATATATATCTATATATATATCACAAGATGCATATATGAGGTAGTATGCATCATTTTACACTGATCACTTAAAGATGAGATGACTATAACAAAAACCTGCTATTCATTTTTCTTTCACTTAGAGTTATTTCATCGCTGGAATAATTCATACACTTGTCTGATTTCCACAGTGATCTTCCATATCCAAAGGATTTAACAGAACTATTAATGCACGATATATGATCTTCTTTTTGGAATACTTGCTGTTGCACTACAAATATTTGCAGATACAACTTCAATAGTCACTCTCTGCAAGAACTATCAGAGTTTTCACAATTTCCCTTCTCTTGTCACAGGACTGCTTGTGACGTTTTCTTAAGGGAACTTCAACTCTGGGTATTTGTCTTTTACATATCTCTACAATTGTCTTCTGTGCAGCTTTCTAGCTTCACAAAAAAAATAGCAGAGGATCTTGAACTGGCTGCATTACAACCTACTTATGCCGTAGGGTGTGAACTTTCCTGTGGCTTTTTCTCTTTAATTTGTCTCCAGTTTATAAATCTGGTAGTCATTTGCAGTTTCAGCTACATAAGTACTTCTGTCTCTGCCGATTCTCATTTTTACCAGCATTTCCTTTACTGTGTGTTGACTTTTAGGCATCAATAATATAGATGAAGAAGGTAATCTGCTTTTCAGCTTTTTGCCCTTCAATAATTCAGCTGATAAAAGACTGAATTCTTGCAATGGAGTATTCCTATATTCCCAAACTGAGAGATAACAATCTTATAGCCTTCGATACAGATATTTCTCATAGGATTCTGCACTCTTATGATTATCCTTTCCAAATTTCTGCTAATCTATATGTGAGTTGTCTTTGCACACAAATATTTTTTTCAGTTGATTTGGAACTATAACTTTGTCAGCTGTGAACATCAGGCCTTGGACACGATTCATTTCCTCACTGAAAAAGTATGACTGAATTTATTTTCCTAAGAATTATTTTTGCTTAGGCCATTCTTACATTCAACTATCCTTCTGTAAATGCATATCCAAGTCAGTATCACTACAGCTTTGAAATTATTTTACTTTGTCTTCTTGCATTGAAAACTCTGAAAGTACTCAAGCAATATGTGGCTTTTCTTTTAACAATTATTCATGCTTTGCTTGCAAATATTCGCTTCTCAACATACCTGCTATGTATAATTTATTTTCTGGTTTATATTTCAGTTTCAGATCATGCTTCTGTAGATTACATAGCATCCTCTGCAATCTCTGAACATGTTTTCTTAAAACAAGATATATCTTTATTATGTTATTACTTATGACATAGGCAATCATACATCACATGTAATCTTCTATACAGTCATTGTCTATCAAACATTACATAGCTCATTCAGTTCATGCCTTCCCTTAAGCCTCATTCGTCCTCCAAAACATTATTCTGCATCTATTGTTCCTACAGTTCCCATTTTTCCCATGTAATTTGCTCCTACCCTTTTCTAAAGATCTGACTTCCAGTTATTTTATTTCTGTTACTATATTCATTACTTCTAGTATGGTTGGTTTAGACTTTGATTTCCATTTTCTAGTAATTAGTTTTTTTAGCAGCCACCAAAATTAAACTCAGCAAGGTCTTACTACGTCTAGGCAATTTCAATTCTGTATCACACCTCAAAAATATAATTTCCTTAATTACACCAGTTTGCTCACCCATTTCTGACAGAGTACATTGCAGGGAATTTTTAAAATCTGCCAACTTACTACACTCCTAAAATATGCTCATAGTCACCACTTTCTTCCCATCATACTTCCATCATTTGCAATCTAGCTCAGGAAAAATTCTTGAGTCTACTTGGGATATAAAAATACCTGTGCAAACACTTTCAAGCAAAAATCCTAAATCTTCCAGACTTTGTTGCATATTTGGGAGGTATACATATATCCTTCATTGTTTCTTTGTGAATTGATTATCCAATCTCTCTTCCTAATTTTTTATAATCTCTTCCAATTGATTCCTAATGTTATCACGCAATATTTTATATGCCTCTACTAACTATCCCCCCCCTTTAAAAGTTGCTTCTGTTTTAGATTCTACTATAAAATCTATCAGTGCTGGTGTTTCACTTACGATCTTCCTCCTTTTTCTTTGTTTATACTCGGATATAAATCATTGATTGGGAAAGTAATCTCTAGTTTACAGTCCAAATGCATTCTTGGCTGCTTCTTATTCTCTTACCTTTTCCTCTCTAATCTTTTGCTCCCAATACCATAATTTGTCGGTTTTCTCCAGTAAATTCCAGCCCTCATCTTGCTTATTCTCTGTACCCCTAATTGCACTAATCCCATTTGGTAAAATCTCCTTTCTCCACCCCAGTGTTGGATTAGTTCTTAGAACACTTTCTGCTACTTTATGAATGCAATGTTCTGTATGGTTTTGTTATCCTCCTTAAGGATCTGCATCCAAAATCGAAATTTCTCTTTATTTCTTGAGCTTCCCCCTGTTTCATTATCATCCTTTTCCCCTTTGAATTATGGTTTTCTGCTTGTGTTATATATAGGAACCTTAACTGTGTAGCTCTGAAATACCCTTCAGATCAAGTAATCCCAAACCACCTTGTACTATTGAACAAATCAACTTATCCCACTTGGCTTTTGCTTTCTTCCCTCCAAAATAAAATCTTGCAACTCTTTAGTAAATGCTATCCACAACTTCTCCTCTGTTTGATAAAAATATGCCTGACCTGTGTATAAAGCTGAACAGACTAAAAACATTTTCACTGCTTGTATCTTACTATCCATATCCATAAAACAGAGCTTTCAGTTTCTCAGTTTTTGTATTATTTTTGATAAATCTATTAGCATATATCCTTAGCTGTCATAACAGAACCATTTTAACCTGTACTCTTAAGTACTTCTTTTATCATGTCCTCATAAATATGGATATTGCTGAACAAATTTGTGCATATGTACATAATTTACAACTATTGCCATTGTTTTGTCTTCACTGATTTTGAATCCTGAAAAGACTTTAAACTGTCTCATAACACTGAGATGTCCTTTTCTGGTTCATATCATCTGCAAATAAAGACAACTTTTCTTGATTACCATATCAAATATAGCCTTAAATTTCTGAGTCCCTTATTTTCTTTGCCAATGGTTCTAAATATAACAAAAATAACAAAGGGAAACAGGATGTTCCTGCCTGGTTCCTCTGTTCAAACAAAAGTTACCACACAGAAACCCTCCACTTTACATTTTACCCCAGTTTCTCATATATCCTCCTAATTCCCATATTATTGTATCGGGAATGCAAATGCTTCCATTGCCCTACTCATAAAATTTCAGCTTATTCTGTCAAATACTTTCTATAACAAGACCCACAACAACAGTGGTATTATACATTCTGCTTCCCTCTGGATCATCATTATTCTATTAATGTTGTCAAATGTTTGTCTCCTCTCCATAAAACCACATGGAATCTTATCTATTAATGTTAGCCTCACTTTTGTCATTCATTTAGCCATTATATACATAAACACTTTATAATTATGGTTTACAGTTAAAGTGGGTCTATGTAAAGATAGATATGATGGCACTTTGCCAGCTTTAGGTATTACAATCACCACAGCTTTCTTCCAGAATCTTGGTGCTTCTCTTCCTTTAAGAATACTGTTAAACAAAACCTTTTTGAGTTTTATCATTTTATTCCCTCCTAGCATCCAAACTTCCACAGGAATAAAATCTAGTCCTAGAGACGTTCGTGTAGATTGGTTATACATCAATATTTTATCTCATTTCTTCCTATCCTAACTGTTAATAATTGAGCTTCATCTACCTCTACCCTTGGCATATTTAATTCTTCCATAAACATTTTCATGTGTACTTTTCCTTGATTTCCACATTTCTCTGCTTTATACAGATTTTCATACAAATTCTGAAATATGTCTAATACCTGTACAGGATCTCTAGTTATTTTCCTTGTTATAGGCTCCCTAAGGTTAGCAACAAACCTTTCTACTTTCTGTTGCCAGAGACATTGAGATAAAAGCTTTTGTGTTCTGGAGTTATTATCAAAAACAATTGTTTAACAGCAATCTTTATAAACACATGCATATTATCCAGGTAATCCCTTGTTTCTTTTTTAGCACTCAGCAGTTGCAACTGTTCTTGTTCTGTGAGATTACCTCATTCAATACTTTAACCTTTGTCAGTCCTCTAACTAATTCTTGTTACTTCTTAAACATTTGTCAGTCCCTCTAAATCATTATTGTTACTGCATAACCATATCTCTTTTTCTTTTTTATATCTATCCTATTTTTTAAATGTTGCAGATACAACTTCAATAGTCACTCTCTGCAAGAACTATCAGAGTTTTCACAATTTCCCTTCTCTTGTCACAGGACTGCTTGTGGCGTTTTCTTAAGGGAACTTCAACTCTGGGTATTTGTCTTTACATATCTCTACAATTGTCTTCTGTGCAGCTTTCTAGCTTCACAAAAAAAAATAGCAGAGGATCTTGAACTGGCTGCATTACAACCTACTTATGCCGTAGGGTGTGAACTTTCCTGTGGCTTTTCTCTTTAATTTGTCTCCAGTTTATAAATCTGGTAGTCATTTGCAGTTTCAGCTACATAAGTACTTCTGTCTCTGCCGATTCTCATTTTACCAGCATTTCCTTTACTGTGTGTTGACTTTTAGGCATCAATAATATAGATGAAGAAGGTAATCTGCTTTTCAGCTTTTTGCCCTTCAATAATTCAGCTGATAAAAGACTGAATTCTTGCAATGGAGTATTCCTATATTCCCAAACTGAGAGATAACAATCTTATAGCCTTGATACAGATATTTCTCATAGGATTCTGCACTCTTATGATTATCCTTTCCAAATTTCTGCTAATCTATATGTGAGTTGTCTTTGCACACAAATATTTTTTTCAGTTGATTTGGAACTATAACTTTGTCAGCTGTGAACATCAGGCCTTGGACACGATTCATTTCCTCACTGAAAAAGTATGACTGAATTTATTTTCCTAAGAATTATTTTTGCTTAGGCCATTCTTACATTCAACTATCCTTCTGTAAATGCATATCCAAGTCAGTATCACTACAGCTTTGAAATTATTTTACTTTGTCTTCTTGCACTGAAAACTCTGAAAGTACTCAAGCAATATGTGGCTTTTCTTTTAACAATTATTCATGCTTTGCTTGCAAATATTCGCTTCTCAACATACCTGCTATGTATAATTTATTTTCTGGTTTATATTTCAGTTTCAGATCATGCTTCTGTAGATTACATAGCATCCTCTGCAATCTCTGAACATGTTTTCTTAAAACAAGATATATCTTTATTGCGTTATTACTTATGACATAGGCAATCATACATCACATGTAATCTTCTATACAGTCATTGTCTATCAAACATTACATAGCTCATTCAGTTCATGCCTTCCCTTAAGCCTCATTCGTCCTCCAAAACATTATTCTGCATCTATTGTTCCTACAGTTCCCATTTTTCCCATGTAATTTGCTCCTACCCTTTTCTAAAGATCTGACTTCCAGTTATTTTATTTCTGTTACTATATTCATTACTTCTAGTATGGTTGGTTTAGACTTTGATTTCCATTTTCTAGTAATTAGTTTTTTTAGCAGCCACCAAAATTAAACTCAGCAAGGTCTTACTACGTCTAGGCAATTTCAATTCTGTATCACACTTCAAAATATAATTTCCTTAATTACACCAGTTTGCTCACCCATTTCTGACAGAGTACATTGCAGGGAATTTTTAAAATCTGCCAACTCACTACACTCCTAAAATATGCTCATAGTCACCACTTTCTTCCCATCATACTTCCATCATTTGCAATCTAGCTCAGGAAAAATTCTTGAGTCTACTTGGGATATAAAAATACCTGTGCAAACACTTTCAAGCAAAAATCCTAAATCTTCCAGACTTTGTTGCATATTTGGGAGGTATACATATATCCTTCATTGTTTCTTTGTGAATTGATTATCCAATCTCTCTTCCTAATTTTTTATAATCTCTTCCAATTGATTCCTAATGTTATCACGCAATATTTTATATGCCTCTACTAACTATCCCCCCCCTTTAAAAGTTGCTTCTGTTTTAGATTCTACTATAAAATCTATCAGTGCTGGTGTTTCACTTACGATCTTCCTCCTTTTTCTTTGTTTATACTCGGATATAAATCATTGATTGGGAAAGTAATCTCTAGTTTACAGTCCAAATGCATTCTTGGCTGCTTCTTATTCTCTTACCTTTTCCTCTCTAATCTTTTGCTCCCAATACCATAATTTGTCGGTTTTCTCCAGTAAATTCCAGCCCTCATCTTGCTTATTCTCTGTACCCCTAATTGCACTAATCCCATTTGGTAAAATCTCCTTTCTCCACCCCAGTGTTGGATTAGTTCTTAGAACACTTTCTGCTACTTTATGAATGCAATGTTCTGTATGGTTTTTGTTATCCTCCTTAAGGATCTGCATCCAAAATCGAAATTTCTCTTTATTTCTTGAGCTTCCCCCTGTTTCATTATCATCCTTTTCCCCTTTGAATTATGGTTTTCTGCTTGTGTTATATATAGGAACCTTAACTGTGTAGCTCTGAAATACCCCTTCAGATCAAGTAATCCCAAACCACCTTGTACTATTGAACAAATCAACTTATCCCACTTGGCTTTTGCTTTCTTCCCCTCCAAAATAAAATCTTGCAACTCTTTAGTAAATGCTATCCACAACTTCTCCTCTGTTTGATAAAAATATGCCTGACCTGTGTATAAAGCTGAACAGACTAAAAACATTTTCACTGCTTGTATCTTACTATCCATATCCATAAAACAGAGCTTTCAGTTTCTCAGTTTTTGTATTATTTTTTGATAAATCTATTCGCATATATCCTTAGCTGTCATAACAGAACCATTTTAACCTGTACTCTTAAGTACTTCTTTTATCATGTCCTCATAAATATGGATATTGCTGAACAAATTTGTGCATATGTACATAATTTACAACTATTGCCATTGTTTTGTCTTCACTGATTTTGAATCCTGAAAAGACTTTAAACTGTCTCATAACACTGAGATGTCCTTTTCTGGTTCATATCATCTGCAAATAAAGACAACTTTTCTTGATTACCATATCAAATATAGCCTTAAATTTCTGAGTCCCTTATTTTCTTTGCCAATGGTTCTAAATATAACAAAAATAACAAAGGGAAACAGGATGTTCCTGCCTGGTTCCTCTGTTCAAACAAAAGTTACCACACAGAAACCCTCCACTTTACATTTTACCCCAGTTTCTCATATATCCTCCTAATTCCCCATATTATTGTATCGGGGAATGCAAATGCTTCCATTGCCCTACTCATAAAATTTCAGCTTATTCTGTCAAATACTTTCTCTATATCAAGACCCACAACAACAGTGGTATTATACATTCTGCTTCCCTCTGGATCATCATTATTCTATTAATGTTGTCAAATGTTTGTCTCCTCTCCATAAAACCACATGGAATCTTATCTATTAATGTTAGCCTCACTTTTGTCATTCATTTAGCCATTATATACATAAACACTTTATAATTATGGTTTACAGTTAAAGTGGGTCTATGTAAAGATAGATATGATGGCACTTTGCCAGCTTTAGGTATTACAATCACCACAGCTTTCTTCCAGAATCTTGGTGCTTCTCTTCCTTTAAGAATACTGTTAAACAAAACCTTTCTGAGTTTTATCATTTTATTCCCTCCTAACTTCCAAACTTCCACAAGAATACCATCTATTCCTGGAGACTCTCCTGTAGATTGGTTATACATCACCATTTTTATCTCATCTCCTCCTATCCTAACTGTTAATAATTGAGCTTCATCTACCTCTACCCTTGGCATATTTAATTCTTCCATAAACATTTTCATGTGTACTTTTCCTTGATTTCCACATTTCTCTGCTTTATACAGATTTTCATACAAATTCTGAAATATGTCTAATACCTGTACAGGATCTCTAGTTATTTTCCTTGTTATAGGCTCCCTAAGGTTAGCAACAAACCTTTCTACTTTCTGTTGCCAGAGACATTGAGATAAAAGCTTTTGTGTTCTGGAGTTATTATCAAAAACAATTGTTTAACAGCAATCTTTATAAACACATGCATATTATCCAGGTAATCCCTTGTTTTCTTTTTAGCACTCAGCAGTTGCAACTGTTCTTGTTCTGTGAGATTACCTCATTCAATACTTTAACCTTTGTCAGTCCCTCTAACTAATTCTTGTTACTTCTTAAACATTTGTCAGTCCCTCTAAATCATTATTGTTACTGCATAACCATATCTCTTTTTCTTTTTTATATCTATCCTATTTTAAACTACACTTTCATTTTATCTCACTCCCTAGCTATATTTTCAGAAGAAATTTCTATCTTCCCTAACTCCCAAATAATTTCACTACTCATTCCTTAAATTCTTCTCTGTTTAACAGATAAGCAGGGATGTGGCAATGTCACACTTTTATTTCATAACCCTGCATTTTTTATTTTAGTTATGAGTGGTGTGTAATTTGAAACAGTTATTGAATGAATATCAAAACGTTCAATTAAATGCACATATTCCTGTGACATATAATTTCTGTCTAGCCTAGCCAGGTTTTTGTACCTTGAAGAATAATATATAATTTCTCCCCAAGCTCCTACTACTGAATTCACATCTTTAGTACCAAATATTTTCATAAATTTCTTCAAAATATACCCTCTATTGTTATGTGTTCCCTTCTAGCCCCCCCCCAATACATCCTCACTGATGCAAATTAAAATCCAGTCACCAACTATCAGTAATATTCCCTGCCTGATGCTAATTATTTCTCCCAGAATTTCTTAAGCTCCACTGTGGCAGCTTTAGTTGAAATATAAATACATGTCAACATAATCCTTCTCTCTTGCCAATAGCCCCTTACTACTACAAATCTACTATTATTTTCTTTTTTTTTTCTTTAATTCTGTCAATATTGGAGCTCCTCTAGCAATTAATATAAATCCCAGATGTTCCACTGAATAACCATCCTGAAATCCTTTCGTTATCAAATTCATGTGCTCATTTCTTTCCAAATGTGTCTGCATATGTAGCATACCCATTTGCAGTCTACATTTCTGAAAATAGTTCACTACTCCTTTTTTGTATATACCTTTGAAACCATTCACATTCAAAGATAATATGGAAAGTTTGCCATTATGATAATAAGTTATTATTCCCACCTTTTATGTACACCAGCTATTTTAAATATATAGTTTCAGCTTTTGTGTTATATGCATACACTAATGTTTGGCAGGTTAATCTTTTATACAGTTGTTTCTTGTCATATCCATTTTGGCCTATGTCACATCTTATAAGACTTTCTGTTTAATGAAAACCCTCAAATAGAAAAAAACACACTCCAGAAACCCTCCATAGCCTATTTTTACTGAACAAATTGTTATTGATTTTCACAAACATAAAGGTATATACAGTATGTATATCAAAGAAATAATTACATAGTCAAACCTTAATGTGAAGAAAATTCCAAAAACAAACATTACAAAACCAACTATTTACATAAGATGTGTATACTTGAAAAAAATGTTTTCTTGAATGTGTCTTTGAATTAGATTATAATTTATTACAGCCTTCTGTTTCCAGCACTTGATTTGCATTCTGTTATGCTTACGGAAGTAGGTTGTTCTGTTCTTCCCTTGTTTGTTTTCCATTTCAACTATAAGACTGCTAAAACTATGTTCTTGAAATGTTTAAAATTGGGAGGAGTTACAGCTTTCCAGTTCTGTGTAATATTTTTTCCTTGTAATAGGAAGGAGAGTCCACAAAATTACATAGTTTGCCTTGGAACACAATAAGGCACATGTGTATTCAACAAAACTAGAGATTTTGTAAGTTGAAAATTATCAGTGAAAAGTGCCTGTAACAAATAGTTAATACTTTCCCAATATTGTTTAAGTGAATGACATTCATAGAACATGCGTTGCCAACTGGTTATTGATTGTGATTTACATCTCCAACATTTGTTTTCTTTATTATATATTAGTTCTAATGTGTGTGGTGTTAAGTATGTTCTATGTATAAATTGCCATGTGAAAAGTTGCTAGTTTAGTGATAAAGATGTTAGTTTTGGAGATGTAAGAATTCGTTTTTTATCTTTATCATCTGGCATTTTACCATTGACTGTTTCATAGTATTTCCATATATTTTGTTTATTATGAACTCTTGTTTCTTTAACTAATTTGTACAATATTGATACAATTCCTTTCCCTTTTGTGGGAAATTCCATCAGTGTTATTAACTGCTCTATGAACTTAGGAACCTTTTTCCCAACAAACTTCTGCATTATTGCCTGTTGGTTTAAAACTGTTTGTCTTAATCCCTGCAGTGTTAACCACATATTATTTTCAAGGTTGAACACACTTATAATTTGCTCTATCATTGCTATTTTATTAGTGTTTATCAACTGATGCCAGTAAATTAGACCTTTCTTACTAAGTGTTTTAACTGCTACTGAGTCTTGAGTTATAATATTATTTTGTGCATATGCTACTGGGGATATGAAAAAAGACCAGTGGCGGCTGGTGACTTCAAATCAAAGGGGGGCTGCAGGAGATAGCCGAATGGGTGGGGTCAATGGGAAGGGGTGCGGACAACTAGAAAGGGGAGGAGCTATGCGCAAAACCACAGAAACTAAACTTTTAATTAAATATGCTGCCCTGGGTGCCAAACCCTCATTATGAGAGTCCAATCAAGACAAATGAAGTATAAAAGAATAAAAATATTTCAATACATTGGCTGCTTGACAGCTTACTTAATATCTAGATGGAAACAAACAGGTTGTGGGGCATGAAAAAATAAATTACTTTTTAAATGCATTACTGGAATGCCAGTCAAAATCAAGTATAAGAAAAACCTGCAGCACTCAACTCAAACCGCTTCTCCTTGCACTGCATTATAATTTATATTCAGCTTTATTAAAGTACCAAGTAACATGCTGAAAGTAGCAATCTCTGTGTTGCCCCCACTTGTATAAATGTTTATCCAAAAAAGACCTGCTGCCTGACAACTATCTACTTGTTTCATGGGGAAAACATGATCAAAGTAAAAAAATGAAAAGCAAACAAGCTCAAGATACATTGCTTAAAGGATTACTGTACAGGTTATGGACCACACATGAATGGCATTCTGTTTAGTTTACGGGTAAAGCCCTCAGAGATCACTGGAAGTCTCCAACAAGTGTAATGAGCTTCTTAAAATAATGTAATCCTGTCCTTTATTACAAATACTGTCATATGCATTTCAATACCCAACGCTTATACATTATCTAGTTAAGTATTCTCTGCATGGCAACAACAGAAAGGTTTCAATGTTGGCAATTCTTTAACAGTATGCTTATTAAAGCTTACTTGCATGTTATGATCTCAGACAAGCTTACCTGATGGTCATTAAAGCATTGCTACTTAACACAGAGCAACAGGCACTTTGAGTAATGAGCATAAAACAGTACAAAAATATGACAGAAACCAGACCATTCTGCAAAATCAAGAACAGATGAAAAGCCACTGTAGTACTTGTGTCTACCTTGGATGGGGGATACCCTGCACATTTACACCGCATGGGGGGATACCCTGCACATTTACACCGCACAACTGCTCCTTGCATTGCTTGGACACATCCAGAGTCACTACATGGGGGAGTGGGGTGCAACAAGTATGTCACAATTTGAAATGTCTCTGGCTGACTGATGGCCCCGACACATTTGTCATACCTCACCATCAGAGCAAAGCCATACATAGAAGTGGGACAAAGGCCCAAAAAGAAGGACAATTTTTAAATATTGCTCTTATAAACTTAGAAAGATAATAGAATAGTAGGTCTTGCATTAGTATGAATTTTCTGAAGGATATGAAATCTGAAACTCAAATGTCTGTCATTATTGTCTAACTTCAGTCTAATGATTTACCACTAATTTGCCAAAAAAAAACAATTTTATGAAAAATGGACCAAAAATGTGATGCAAAAATATAAAATAGCCACACAATACAGTTGGGAACCTGTCAAAGAAGGGACATTTTTTTAATAGTACTGCTAACTTCAGCAGCTGACAAAATAAAAGAATCTACATGCATTTCTGAAATAAAAGTAATCTAACTGATTATTACAATTATTTCTAAATTGTAAACCCTCCATGTTTTCTTCCAAAATTGCTATTTTGCGGAGGGATTATTAGGGGAAGAGCAACATTTTGAGCCAAATTTGGGGACAGTTGAGAGGTTTGGGTTTGCCTAATTCTATAAAGCAATTTATTTGCATGTACCTCTCAACCTGTTAATGCAATAAATCTGAACAAGGCCAAATATATTGGGGGAACATAAACAGTACTAAAAATTGCTCTTGTATAAACTGAGACAGTTGATAGAACAGGTCTTACTTCAGCATGCATTGTTCTGAAGGTTATGAAGTCTGAAACTCAGTGTCATTAGTGACTTAATTCCTAAATGATTTTCCAGAAAACCACAAATATGTGGAACAAACCAAAAATAAGAAGCAAAAATCTATTCATTCTGTGAAAATCTGGACAGTTGGGAGGTATAGTTTAGCTGGGGCTGTCTTTGAGTTTGTCACCCTTCCCCCTCACAAAATCATGGTAGAATGGAGCCCTCCCCCCTGCAGCCATTCCAATGATCCATTACTTGGCTATTTCACTCCATTTACCATAAACACTAATGTGCATACTGCTTTACTTCTATGATGATCTGGATTTCATTTGAAAGTTGTATTTTGCATTTTACAACACAAACACTAAGACATCTGCTATATGTTAACAGTCCACACTAACAGCTATCTTGTCAAAGATAAAATTATTTCATGCATTTCTGAGTCCAAATGCCTTTGCTGTTCAGCAGTTAACTGTACTGCAGTTGCAGGATATCTCATGAGTCAATCTGTGTCACCAAACATGCACATTTTCAGTTTTCCACAAAATGGAAGATGGAACTGTTTCGTATTACAACTGCTACTGCATTGTACTTTAAGTTATTGTTAATCTGTAAGTTATACTGCTATTATTTTACTCATTTCATCTTATTTTCTGCTTTTAATGCAGTTGATCATAACTAAAAAAGTAAATATGCAAGCAAACAAAGAAAGCAACAAATAAGTAAGTGCCATCTTAAGAAAAGTAACAGATAATTCACAGTTCAGGATTTTCTTAACAGACAAATTTTATACCATCCAGGAAACAGATACATCATAAGTAAGCTTTAGTTCAAGTTTATTTTCATCAGGGTACAGAATAAATTCTCATACAAAGTTTAAATTCTTTTACCAAATGAGCTTCAAGCCAAAGTGTTGACTACCCATGAACAAACATTGCAAAATAGTTCTATAGAGATATGTTAAAAACAGCCATTAGGTTAATCGCGAGGCAACACATGAAACCTTAAACTATAAATTACTGTATTCATAATCAGTAAATCACTGAGACCATAATCTGTAAATTACAATATCCTTAATTTACAAATGACCAAACCCACAATCTATAACTATGAGCATGCACACTAAAAAACAATAATACAAGTATGGGCACCTGGAGAGAAAACTTGCCAGAAGTAATCTTATTTTGTCTGCATTCCTTAAACCAGTATCACAATGTTTCATGCTACTGCTGTGGAGTAAAAGGTTAATAAACAAGACCTCTTCATCCAGTCTGACCAGTGCCCACTGTAGTACCTTTCTGACATCAGACACAAGATTTGTACATTATATGGTGTGCTAAATATTAGTTCGTACTAGAATTAACATAAGATGTAAACATATAGAAATTTAGTTAAAGATTTCAATCCTTATACAATAGCTCTAGCATGCACATCTTGAATACTTTTATGAAGGCTGACAAGTATTTGTAACTTGTTTTCAAAGATGTGAGACGGTAACCTAGGAATGTAGTTTTTCAAGTCTGATAAGTAACATGTCTCTGTATTTTTAATTTCATTGTGACAGCAGTCAACAAGGCTATGTAATTTATTGTATTGAAACAGTGACTGAGATCTTCAATACGCTAACCTCAACTACTGCAAAACACCATAGTCCTGCCTATGTCAACCTGCAATGTTACCATGGAGACATGCATTATACAGGCCTCAGTGTTTCAAATTCAATGCCTTTCAATGTATTTGTCAAACTTTCAACAGAAACGTTAAACAGCGTGTTACATATTTCTCACACTTGACTTCATATGTAAGGCCCCTCACCCACAAGCCAGGACTTGTGTATTGTTTCGTGGAATAAAGGTCTATTTAAACTGTCTTTACAGCAATAAGCCAGAATAAGCATTATTTATATTATGAAATACAGACTTGACCTTATCAGAATGTTGTTGTGTATTTCGGCTTTTCCAGGTTAGGGGTCGCCACAGCGGAACTCCGGTCCGCTAATGATTGGCAGAAGATTTTTACATGCCGAGTTGCCAGCCCTGATGCACAACCTTCCACGAAGGTACACCCCTTCGCGCATGTCTCCTCAGAGAAGATGCTTTATCTGAGAATTGAATGGACAACGTCTTGCTGTGAGGCAACAACGATACCGCAGCACCACCACCGCAGTACTTGACCTTATCAGAATAAATCCTTAAATTCATGTTTCTTTTATACAATATGTTTTAACAGTCTGAAGTAATGACATAATAACAACTGTAGTGAGTTGGCAAAAAAGCTAATCTCTAAATATATTTCATCATCAGGCAAAGTTTTATTTGAATTAAGAATAATATTCACTTCAAAAAGGCCATTTGTTTGCCCATATGTGTAAATATCCTACATGTATCCTGAAACAGTGGCATAATGATGTTAGCTTGTCAGTCTTGTTATATTATTGGCTGTACTCAAAGCTCACTAAATGTCACCCCCCCCCCACCTTGTTCAAAGATAAATGTGCAGCCTTATATTTCAGCTGTGTATGTATAACCACCAAAGTGCATATCATGTGGTTTCATTTTTAGGAGAAATAACTGGCAATACAGTCAGTGTACTGAACAATACAGGACGACTGCACGTTTTTTTCAGTAATCCTTATTTCACATACATTCATATCCTTTAAATTTAAAAATGGAAACATATTTTTTTTCTCTTTGTTATCCAGTAACTTTATTAACTTTAACAACAGCAATGGAAATGGTCCATGTGGATAAGTGCTCTACCCCAATTAACAAATGCATTAATAAATAACTCTATCCATTGTCACTTATGAACCATAACATGAAATGAAATGAGCATTATATACTATAACAATATAACATTACTAGTAGTACCAAGCCATTTAAAGTTAGAATTAAATATTTAAATCCATCCTTTAGGTAGGAAAGCACATTGTTAGTGTATTACTTAAGGTATCTTGTAAATGGATAATCTGTCCCTAGATAATAGAAAATTTTAAAGGACTTCTGAGTTTACATGCTGATACCAAGGGAAGTATTTATTAGCACATATCTATTTTTTTCCCTGGGATAACTTCCCTTCTCCTTTTCCAGCTCAGTGCTTAATAATTTCAAGTCTCCAAGACTTGGAGCCTGCTCAGTCTTCCATCTTTATGTCAATTATTAGGTAACAGGACCATTACAAAGACAAAAACTGTATCATATTGCTGCAACTGAGGTCTTCTTGGTTATACATAAAAAATAAAAGCTAGATACAACTAGAATAATTTGATCCAAAACCCGGCTTAAAAATTTCCAAGACAGCTACCTTTTATTCTCCAGTTTACTAACGGTCCAAAAACTATGGAGCCAAGAGTCATCCCTAGCTCTGAATGCACACCACCAACAGTGAAAACAGTGAGTAGGGAACATCTTATGTAAGCAGGCTGGGGAATAAAAATACTTCAAATATGAATTATTCCAAAGTTCATGTATTTATTTGCTATTGTAGCATATCTGAGAAACTGAAGAGCCTCTTTTCCTTGGTTTACTGAATGACTCAGTCCAAGTACCAAGTAACTGAAGTTTGAAAACAAATTTTTCTGTTTTTATCTGGCTAATGTTGCAATGTTTTCTCTTACACAAACATACACACACACCCTTACCTGTAGTAGATCTCGTAGCAAACCACCATAAATCCAAATCCCTATCCCGTAGCAAACCACCGTAAATCCAAATCCCTGTCCCATAGCAAACCACCGTAAATCCAAATCCCATACATCCGAGTAAGCTTAGCTACGAACCCGCGCAAATCCAGACGCTGCCCGTCGCGAGATCTTACCCCGAATCCAGACCCTGCCCATCGCGAGATCTTACTCTGACGAGACTGCTGCAGCAAGCTCCAGACTGCTGACATTGCAGTCCAACCCCGACGCGTGTTCCCAGTGAGTTACAGGATAGTCTATGCAGTTTAAAACTTTATAGACTTCTGGGAGCTTCGTTCTTCATGTTTCTCAGTCAGGACTGCTGCTGAGACAATCTGCGTATGCGCGAAAGTCTGCGAATTTTTAAATTTTTTTATCTTTTCTTTTTTTGTTTCTTTCTTTACATTTTCCTTTTATTTCTTCAGTTTACAGTTGAGGGAGCTGCAGTCCGGCAGTCCAATAGCACGGGCCGCCCCTGAAAAAGACCATGCTTTTATATCCAGATTTTGTATTTACAAAGTGCATACAAGTCTTTAGGGTATCGATAATATATTTAGAATTTATATTTTTGTGTTTCCCTGTTGCCATATATTCCTTCAATAACCAAAGTAAGCTATTTGGAATTATTTCCACATGTTTATTTATTGTATCATGAGTCGTTCTTAACCAGATTTTTTCATGTACTAGTTTCTACTTGGAAGTATCTTCTTTGTTTAACCATATAGAAACTGTTTTTAAAGCTGATGATTGTATATATCTTTCCAAATCTGGTAAGCCTATTCCACCTTCTTTCCATTTGTCAAAATGATGTCTTAGGGCAACTCTAGTTTTTAGGGTACCATAAGAATTTTGTTAGTAACCCCTCAAATTGTTTTAAATATGATTTAGGTGGAGGTAGTGAGCAAGGTTGTATAAAATACAACATTTTCAGGAATATAATTATTTCTATATAGTCGTTCCTCCATGGTAAAAAAATAGCTTATTCCATTTTATATGAGTTCTTTGATATTATCTAAAATCTCTTTATAGTTTAGTTGTACTGTTTTACCTATATTATTTGTAATTTTAACTCCTAAGTATTTGATTGAATAATTTTAGATAGATATTTATGATATTTTTATTTAATACTTCTTTGTCCATATTTATTAGTAACATATCGGTATTATTTTCATTAAATGATAGTCCAGAAATCTTCTTAAACTGTTATTGATGCTTTCCATAGTTCTTTTATTGTGTTATTATCTTCTTTTAAAGTCAATAAATTGTTGCCTGCAAATAGTTGAATCTTTAACTCAAAGTCAGCATCTAGTTGAATTCCTTAAATGTTTGGGTTTGCACATATGAAATTTTCTAATTGTTCCATTACTAATACAAATAACAGAGGGGAAACTGGACAACCCTGTTTTGCACCTTTTGTAATGGTAATAGGCTCTGACAAACAGGATCCTATTTTTATGTACGCTGAAAATTTATCATAAAGAGACCTTATTAGTGAGGTAAATTTTTTTTGAAATGCCATACTTCACCAGTGCAAGCCAAAAGTACTCCCAATTCACAGAATCAAATGCACTGTTAATATCTAGGCAAATGACATTTTATTTATTTATTTATTTTTTTATGAAATCATGGTGACTTGAAAAATGTAGGTAGGAATTACAAAAAGTAATTTTGCGAAACACTCTTGATTTAAAACTGTGTGAGGTATGAGAAATTAAGGGCATAGGATAACTCATTATCATCATAAGAAAAAGTAAATTTAAGAAAGGGAGTGGTCTCATTTAAATATTCTATAAAAATGAGGATGTTGTCCTTTTCCCCTTTCCATAAAATAAAAATATCATCCAGGTATATATTATATAATAAAATGTGTTTAGCCCACCAGCTGCTGTTAAATACATGATTAAGTTCCTATCTTAAAAGTACTATGTTCGCATACACCAGAGCACACACCACTCCCATAGTTACTCCAGGAACTTGCTGGTAATAGTGCCCCTCAAAGTATATATAGTTATAATCCAATATAACAGACATCAACTAACAAATTAATGTAACCTCATCATGGGTCAAAATAGAGTCAAGGAATAACATTTCTTCAAAATATTCCATGCCTTCTTGTTTGGGAATACAAGTAAACAAATCCTTGACATCTATAGTCAAAAAATATTAACCATTCTCTACTGTGTTCAAACAACATATCCTTCATACTTTTCAAGGATTTAATATCTATAACTATACTGACAGACCTATCACTGATGAATATTTTTCTCTTTTTGTAAAAGGTTTTAAATACGTACCTGCAAAAATTCCTGATATAGCTGATGGTCACTTAGACATTCATTTGTATACTAAAAAAATGAATTTTCAGGTTATTTTCTCTAAGAAGGAAGGGTTGTATATTTACAAGGATGGTCTTAAAAAAAACAGCTCTTATAACCCATCCCTTCATCCCCTAATTTACACCTATAAGAAAGCTGTTAAAGAAGACTTATACCATCTTTGGGCAGGACATAAAAGATTTGTTACAAATTTAAATCAGAAGGAGAAAATGTTGTTAAGTCAAATTAGAGGGGATAGGTCAGTTTGTTTCATGACCCCAGATAAGGGAGGGGGCATTGTTATATTTAATTCCACTGATTATATCAGTAGTATGCAAGAATTATTATTTAATTAGGATAATTACCTCCAGGTTTCTATTAATCAGATTCATATTGCCTACCAACGTATTGATAGTTTTTTACAGGAATATTTACTGGATCAGTGTATCTATCAGGACACCTATGATTTGCTGACCAATTTGCATCCCAGGGTCCGTGTTATATCTGGAATACCCACAGTACACAAGAGTGTTTGTATGCCACATTTTTGACCTATAGTTTCTGCTAAAGGTTCTAAAGCCCACAACGTGTCTGTTTTTGTACAGAACAAAATTAAACACATTGTGGAAGGGGTTCCTCACCTTGGCAGGGACTCTTGGGAATTTTTAGGTCAACTTGGTCGGAATATATGGAGTTCTGATGTAATATTTTTGACTATAGATGTCAAGGATTTGTTTACTTGTATTCCCAAACAAGAAGGCATGGAATATTTTGAAGAAATGTTATTCCTTGACTCTATTTTGACCCATGATGAGGTTACATTAATTTGTGAATTGATATCTATTATTTTGAATTATAACTATATATACTTTGAGGGGCAATATTACCAGCAAGTTTCTGGAGTAGCTATGGGAGCTGTGTGTGCTCCAGTATGTGCAAACATAGTACTTTTAGGATGGGAACTTAACCATGTATTTAACAGCAGCTGACAGGCTAAACCCATTTTATTATATAATAGATACCTGGATGATATTTTTATTTTATGAAAAGGGGAAAAGGACAACATCCCCATTTTTATAGAATATTTAAATGAGACCACTCCCTTTCTTAAATTTACTTTTTCTTATGATGATAATGAGTTATCCTATCTGGGCACCTTAATTTCTCATACCTCACACAGTTTTAAATCAAGGGGGTTTCGCAAAAGTACTTTTTGTAATTCCTACCTACATTTTTCAAGTCACCATCCGTTTTCACAAAAGAAAAGCATTATTAAAGGTCAAGCTATACATAGTGCATGTATGATTTTGGATTTGGATGATGTTAAAAAAGAATTTGTTACTTTGAGAGATATGTTTATTGAGACGGGGTACCCTAGAAACATGGTTGAGCCTATTCTAGATGGGGTATACCATGAGTGGGGTAAGAAGTACAAACTACTCCTGGGGGCATACGACGAATATGAGAGGTGGTAACTTGAAAGCTTTGTTAATGCTAAAAGAGGCTAAATGGCAAATATTAACAGATGCATCAAATCCTCCAGGATGTAATGATTACATTACATTAAAACCATTTTTATAAATGGTATTATGTTGAATGAAGATTTCATCAGTACATTTTATACAATTTTAATGTACATACTGTTATATTTCAGTATAGACTATTGGTGCTATATAATCGTACTTACATAGGAATGGTACGAACTTCAGTATCTCTATGTTTAATATGTTGCACGTTACTTGGATTTTTGAAGAGTTATGAATTATATTTATTATTTATTTTTTTGTCTGTAGTGATTTTATTATGACTTTGTCATAGAAAAATTTTTTTTTAAAAAATCTATATTTAATTATTAGAGCATTTTAGAATTTTTTATATATACTGCTCAATTTATTGTAAGTTATGGATCCCATTGATCAGACCCTAGGCATGGTCATAATTAGATAAAAATTTACATGAAATAAAATGTACATAATAATGAAGGGTAGTAACACAATTTTATATTGTAGACACTAAGCATATATATTAAATAGTAGGAAGCTTAGAATGTAGTGTTTTACTAGGATTTTTAATAGTTTATTATATATTTCATTGAATGTATAACACTTGCCTTTTAAAACTTTATTGTGAATTGGCACCAAAATGTGTATATAGTATGGTATGCTTATTGATTAATTGATTCTGATGAAGTCCACATGATGGTGGATGAAAGCGCTTAATTCTACTACTAGTTTTATTTCTCTGTATGCTGCTATATTTTTGTTTACGTGCTGTGGTCTTAATAAAGGACGTATTATTGCTCCTGCGGTGTCATTCCTTCTTTTAAACAGTCCCTTTCTAACAGCATTCTGTTTATTAACTTTAAGGTATCAGATTGTGGCTCTACAGTACAATTTCTGGATACAAAAATTACTCGACACTGCTTCTGTTTGTTGGGATTCTACTATTTTTCATAAGCCCACTTACAGGAATAATTACTTGGACTTCTGTAGTCAGCATCCTTTTTTCATGAAGGAGAATATTGCTCGTGGACAATTCATTAGGTATTCCCGTATATCAGCAGTGATGACAAATTTCTTAGGGAATGCTGCTTTTAGAGTACCTTATTCATAAGCAGACAATATCCCAAGAGTCTGATGAAACTTTCAACAAAGTTTGTGAAGCAAGAAATTCTAAATTCCAGCGAATGCTTAAACACAGATTTCAGCAGAGGTCCAACCAAGACACTGCTTTGGACTGAACCCCTCACTCCTCTAATCAGAGCTCTTGTTTGAACCAAACTCCCCCCCCCCCCTTACCACCATTCCAGACAGCAGATTGGACTGGACCCTTAGTTTCCCTCTCCCGATCTGTTTGGATCTCAAACCTATAAGTGACATTATCACCAGGAACTGGGAAATTTTGAGGAGCAATAAGGACATTATTTCCATTTTGAGGGATGCATCTGCTTTTTTGCACAAAAGGACTAAGTCCTTATGACTTTCATTTGAACACTCTGATGTTCCGTTCCTACTGGAGCAAGTTATCAATGATGGCAAAATACCAGGCATGTTTCCCTGCAGCTCATGTACAACATGCCATTATATTTACACTGGCTCAGAATTTGTTTTTCGCCACTGTAACTTTAAAGTACTTTTCCCCAGATAATTTGATTACAATACTAGTAATGTGGTGCATGCAGGAGTTTGTGACACTTGCAATGTTTTTTACATAGGAAAAACTTCTCGGAAACTTTCAAGTAGAATTAAGGAGCATTGTGCAGCTGTACGAAAAAAGGACTTGAAGATTGCATTAGGGAAACAGAGTTTGTACTGCACAGGGTTTCTCCAGTTTAGGTTTCTAGTGTTTGAGCAGGTGGATGTTTTTTTATGGGGACACTGATACTCTTATTGAAGTAAGGCAACTGAAATGAAAGTTACTTTTAAATGCAGAGTCTTTCCCAAAACTTAATAAAACGCTTAACATTAAATGTGCCCTACACTGGCTCAGGTAAGCTCTGAGTCACATTCTTATCTTTGATCTTTGCTTTTTAGAGTTTCTGTGTGTTTTTTTTTTTTATTTGTTTTAACAACCCCTTGATTTGCTTTGATATTTTATTACCTTAGATAAACTTAGCTTATAAGTAGCAATGTGTTATTGTCTTTTGTTGCAACAGTTTATTTCTATTTTTATTGCTTTTTTGTTCCAAAACAATACTTATTAAGACCTACACTTCTGCTTTTCTCATTATATGTTTTGCTGAAGAAGTTCTTGGTATGAATAAAGAAGGAAAGTGCTTAACAGTGGTTCTGCTTTATTTATTTTGCCTAGTATAAGAAGCTTTTATTGCATTTAGTTTTTCTCCTTTTTCTTTTTTCAAATGTGTTCTTTAGTTTATAAATATATATATATATATATATATATATATATATATATATATATATATATATACACACACACACACACACACACACACACACACACACACACACACACACACACACACACATTCTGCACTGCAGTTTCCCTCTGGAGGTCTGTAAGCATTGGAAGTGACCCTTCATTAGTCCAAATACCTGCTCCACATTGTTTTGGGTTTCAGTGTGAACTGTATTTTAAGTAATTTCCTGCATGGTCTAAGGGTTGCATATTAGAGCAATCAACCTACGGCATATCTGGTATTACATGCAACATGTTATATGTAGCATGCTCCCAGCATGCATGGCTCATGTATGTACAGGTCTATCTAGTATGTGAGCACAGCTAACAACCAGGTCACCCAGTAGGAAGTCCTCTTGCAGGCACCAATGCAGGTCAGATATGTGCCACATATGTGAATCATGTCTACTTGGCTTAATGGTACACAGACACATTATAAACAATGCTCTGAGCACTGCAGTCTGCCTTACAGTTCAGGGAGTAAAAGCCTCTCCTGTTTATATATCTCTAGCCATTTGGACCAGTTGGGGCATTAATAGCCACATGGATGCAACCTACAGTACCCAAGATCTCAGGAAAATGGGGTTATCTCATAGAAGGCCCATGTAGTAATGGTTCTGTCCTCAGGTGTCCTGAGGAACCAAATATACTCCTCCACATATTGTAGCGTAGTGGCAAGGATGTCACTTAGTGTTTGCAAGTCTGATGTCTGCATTATCCCTAATGTGAGCCCCATAACTCATGAGGAATATCATTCTCCCTAAAATGTTTAATGCTACACACACACACAAATGCGCGCGCTCGCACACACACAAACATGCGCGCGCACACACACACACACACACACACACACACACACATACACATTTGTAACCACAGGAATAGGCATACCTTCATTCCCTTGATTCTGTTTATAAGGGATACAGTTTGACTAGGTTCCTTACAGCATTCCTATCCACTATCTGTTATTCTGTAAGGTGTTAGCAAGTCAGGTTCTGTCTGTACCTCCTGTAATGGTGCAGATGGCCATGATGTACAACAATGCGAGCACCAGCTCTGATGGCAGCAGCCAACAGATAATTTTATACTATTGCCACAAACCCTAATATATCTCCTACCACAAAGCTTAGCATTTAAAAAGTGCAGACATCCAGTACTGATTTTTATAAGCCTTTGACTCAGTCTGCCATTTTTGGGTTTCTTCATTTCCATAGTTTATGTGGCTCATTTGTATGGTGTTCCTTATTTAGAGATTATTATACACTCATTTGCATTTGATGTACATCACACTATTTCAGCCCTTGCTCAATCATGCTTTATGTTTCTTTGAATATTTCTCACCATGCACATGGTTGCTAGCTGTGCTATTTTGTTCTGCACATAGTGCTAACCTGTGAATATGAGCCTTCAAAATGAAGAATGAATACTGTGTGACAATATGTTGTCTCAGTTTTGAATTTCCTTACAGCTCTTTTTTAAATCCAGTACTAATGCAACACATACTGCCTTTATTTCTTGTATTTGTATTATGTTTTGACTGATGTTTTTCATTTTACACAGACTTTTCACAGTTTGTTTTTTCAAATGTGTACTAACGATTTCACTTGCTCTGCACCCATCCACGTCAGTTGTAAAGTTCAGGACTGTTTATCTTGATAGTGCGTTTCATTTGTTATACCACAAACCACTGTATCACTTAATAATGTATCAATAGTCATTGCATTCTGCAGTTCAGTGATATAAACATCTCTAATCTATGTGGGGCTTTGTACTGTTGTAAAGAACTAGAGTCTAATAAAAAATAAGCTCTCTCTGGGCGTGTAACAATTCCAGAATTTCTTTTTAAATGCTGTTACTTTTTTTCTCCTCGGTACAGAAAGTAAAAGGGTTAAATATCATTGTGGCTTCTTCCCCAGTGAAAGCAGGAATGTAGCACACTGAATCTTTTTAATCTGCTAGTTCTGCTGCTTTAAGTCTTCTGTCAAATTTCCATTCAGCAAAATAATTCCATGGGCATGGCTAAGCCATGCTTTCACTAAGAATTATATATCTGTACTTCCAAACAAAAAGACTTAAAAGCAAATATACTTCTTCACTACTGTGCATATATTATTTTAGTTCAGGCAGTCATGCTTTCACTTATGACACCACTTGTATCTCGATAGCCAACAATTAACACACACACACTCAAGATATATGTTCTACCATCAATTAGATGTGTATTCCAACTAGGACTTCTAGAATAAAGGTGTACTGTGTGACATTCAAATCACTATTGTTAGCTCATTGCCATTACAGCTAAATTTCTAATTAAATATTGTCAATATTTAAAAAGTAGCCAATAGTGCAAGTCTCATGGCTAAGTACACTTTATATCATAAGTTACACAAACTTTTTTGTGGTGTGCATGTAAAGGAAATAAACTTAGCCATTCAAAATACATGATATACTACCCTACTGCCTACAACCCGGTACGTAAAAATCCACTACCAATTATTAGCGGACCGGAGTTCCGCTGTGGCGACCCCTAACCGGGAAAAGCCGAAAGACACAAACAAACCTGCATTGCAAGATTATCTAAGAAAAATGAAACAAAATCTGTCTGCCACAAAGAAAGACTTCATCTTACTCTTCTTATCTTCTATCAGTATTTGATTTTGTATTTTTTTTCTACACTGTATTTTCTCTGGAAGTGCATGTTTCTTATGGTGTTTTGTTACAGCATTTTTTTTTTTGCACTGCATACAGTGTTTTTTGATAAAAGTTGGGGAAGGAAGATTAACATTAACAACTCTAATTCTAGCTACAATGTTAAAATCTGTGAATACAACATAAACTATCTCAGACCAAGTTACACATATTAATCACAGGGGTCAGATTTATCATACTTCAACAATGAAATACAGTTTTAACTTTGAAAAGAACAATTAACTCAGCTACATTTAAACTGTTGTAGCAGAAATGGCCACTAATGTAAATCAAGGATGCAGAGTAATTAAAAATTCAGATTGATGCTGAGAGTGAAAAGTAATCAGTCACAGACTACAGTACTGTCGAGAGAGAACACCACAGTAATTGATCGTCACATGTCTGTCCCTCTAAAATTACAGCAGAAAGGTGAAGCCACTGACTGCAAAACAAAATCATGCTCCTCATGGCAGTCCCTTTTCAGGAAATTTTGGGGGGTAACAAATTAAGAAATAATAAAGAAAACACTTACTTTAAAACAAAGATATTAGTAATGCATATACTGCATTGAAATACAAGTGCTACAAATCTTTATAATTTAATAAAGTGTATTACAGGAGTGATATACCAGATAGTCTAACAGACTTAACTGTTTCATTATACACAAACTGTACTAGGAGGTGTAAAGAGGTATTTGTGTTTTAGATGCCTATGAAGGTCTAAACAAGCTAAATATGGTACAATAAAACATAATGTTTACAACTGCAATGATTTTGAATCTTAAAGAGAAGTGACACAAAAAGTGCAGTTATGATGGTTAACAGATATTTTATATTATTTCACATAAAGTGTGATATAGTACTTTATTTTAAAGGTAATTTTACACAGTAGAAAAGATATAATTAGTAAGTTAAAGTCTATTTCATAGGTACCAATCAGAGTAGCAAAACTGTAAAACTCCATAAATTTATTTTTGGGTTAAATTATAGTATGTTATACTGTGAGGGAGTCAGAAAATGTAATCAACTTTTAAAGGGACATTTAAGGAAGGTAAATGTCCGTTGAAATGACATTTGACATTTTGTCTTTGTGAAACAATAGCTAAAGATTATTTAAAGGATGAAAAGAATGTGTTTTTGTATGCTATTCACTATAACAAAGAATGACAATGACAGACTTTATGAGTTAAATCTAGCTCTTTCCTTGAACATGTAAATTTGTTTTGCTACATAAACAAGTTTGAGGGGAAATGCAAGACAACTGATAGACATATTACTACTTTTTTTTTAACAAGAAACATCTTTATTAAATTATCACTTTTAACATAAGCAATCATATATTTATACAAAGGAAAACAAACCGTACTGACATGTTTTCAATTGCAAACATTATACATCACTTGTAATCTATCCAGCCATTGTCAGTCAAACATTACAAAGATCATTAAATTTCTGCCTCCACATAAACCTCATTCTTCCTCCACCAAAATGTTATTCTGCATGTATTGTTCCCAAAATTCCCATTTTTTCTATGTAATTTGCCCCTACCCTTTTCTAAAGATCCCACTTCCAGTTTTACTATCTCTGTTACTATATTCACTACTTCTAGTACACTTGGTTTAGACTTTGATTTCCATTTTCTAGTAATTGCATTTTTGGCAGCCACCAGAATTAAACTCAGCAAGGTCTTACTAGACAATTCCAATTCTATATCACAGTTCAAAAAAAATAATTTCCTTACTTACACAATTTTGCTCTACCAGCATTTTTGATAGAGTATTCTGCAGGGAATTTTTAAAGTCTGCCAACTTATTACAGTCCCCCAAAAAATGTTCCCAGTTACCTCTTCCTTTTCCATCACACCACTAACGTTTGCAATCTACCTGAGGAAAAATACTTTGGAGTCTGCTTGAAGTATAAAAATACCTATGCAAACACTTTCAAGCAAAGATCCTAAATCTTCTAAACTTTGTTGCATATTTGGGAGCCATACCTATACTCCCCCATTGTTTCTTTGTGATTTGTTTATCAAATCCCTCTTCCCAATATTTTCTAATCTCCTCTGATTGAATCCCTTAAGTTATCCTACTAATTATCTTTTTTTTAACAGCAGCTTCTGCTCTAGAGTCTACCAAAACTCATATCAGTGCTAGTCTTTTGCTTAGGATCCCCACTTACTTTCTCTTTACCCATACTGCAATATCAATCCTTGACAGGGAATGTAACATCTAGCTGCAGTCCAAATTATTTTTTGTCCTCTTCCCATTCTACTACTTTTCCTTTCTCCAGTAAATTCCAGTGCCCTCTTGCCTAATCTCTGTATTCCTAATTACAGCCGTCTGTATTAACACAATCTCCTTTCTCCATCCTTGTGTTGGCTTAGTTCTGAGAGTACTTTCTGCTACTTTATGAATATATTTTGTAAGGTTATTATTTTCCTTAAGGATCTACATCCAAAATCTCAGTCTCTCCTTGTTTCTTGAGCTCCCCCCCCATTTCATTGCCATACCTTTTCACTTTGAATTATAGCTCTTTACTTGTACTATACCCCTTCAAATCAGGTAATCCCAAACCACCTTGTTCTTTTGGAAGGCTCAACTTATCCCACTTGCCTCTTGCCCTCCCAGATAAGCTCTTTATTAACTGCTATCCACTTCTCTTCTGGTTGATAAAAATATGTCTGACCTGTGTATAAAACTAAAAGACTAAACACATTTTCTCTGCTTGTATCTTGCTATCAATATCCACAAAACAGAGCTTCCAATCTCTCAGTTATTGTGTTATCTTTTGTTTGGTCTCTTCCAACATATCCTTAGCTGCCAAACCTGAATCCTTTTTTTAATCCATACTCCTAAATACTTAGTTTTATCATGTCCCCATAAATATGGGTATTGCTGATTCAATTCATGTGCAGGTACAGTGGATATAAATAGTTTACACACCCCTGTTAAAATGTCAGGTTTCTGTGATAATAAAACGAGACCACAGTAAATCATTTCAAAACTTTTCCCACCTTTAGTGTGACCTATAGCCTGTACAATTCAATTGAAAAAGAAACAAATCTGTTTGGGGAAAAAAATATAAAAAATAAAAAACGTACAATACGCTGGTTGCATAAGTGCACACCCTTAAACTAATACTTTGTTGTGTGTGCACACCCTTAAACTAATACTTTGTTGAAGCACCTTTTGATTTAAATAGAACATTCAGTCCTCTTGGGTAGGAGTCTATTAGTATGGCACATCTTGACTTGGCAATATTTGCCTACTTTTCCTTGCAAAAGGGCTCCAAATCTGTCAGATTGGAGGGCATATCTTGTGCACGGGTCTAGATTACAACCGCAAAAGTCCTAGTCAGCGAATACGGAATCCTCGACACATATTACCCGAACTGCGAATACACTGAATGCCCTAAACCGCGAAATTCAAAATCTCAAACCATCGTAATCATCCAACCCCACCACGCGCTACATACTACCTACCGAAACAAAATAAATAAACCACATAATTACACTAACCAAAACCCTCCTTCTAACCCTACACTAAACCTTACATACATTACTGTCTATGCACTTACCTTAACCCGCACACTTACCTTATGGAGCTATAACCAAACAAAATAAATAAACCACACACATACACTTAACAAAACCCTACTTCTAACCCTACACTAAACATTACATACATTACTATCTATGCACTTACCTTAACCCGCACCCTAACCCTAAGGTCCGTAACTATGGCACACTTACCTTACGGAGCTATACCACAGAAGGGCCAACCATGACGATTCAACATTTCGGATTTCACACTTCAGGATGATCAGTGTTTTCGCAGTTTGACGTATATGTGTTGACGTTTCCGTATTCAGGTAAGTGGACCTTCGCAATTTCAATAGGAAACCCTTGTGCACAGCCCTCTTTAGGTCACCCCACAGATTTTCTATTGGATTTAGGTCTGGGCTGCCATTCCAAAACTTTAATTTTCTTCTGGTGACGCCATTCTTTTGTTGATTTGGATGTATGCTTGGGGTCATTGTCATGCTGAAAGGTGAAATTCCTCTTCATCTTCAGCTTTCTAGCAGACACCTGAAGGTTTTGGGCCAAAAGTGACTGGTATTTGGAACTGTTTATAATTCCCTCCACCTTGACTAAAGCCCCAGTTCCAGTTGAAGAAAAGCAACCCCAAAGCATGATACTGCCACCACCATGCTTCACAGTGGGGATGGGGTTCTTTTGGTGATGCAAAGTGTTGTTTTTGTGCCAAACATACCTTTTGGAATTGTGGCCAAAAAGTTCAGCCTTGGTCTCATCAGACCATAACACTTTTTCCCACATGCTTTTGGGAGACTTGATGTATTGTTTTGCAAATTTTAGCTGGGACTGGATGTTTTTCTGGGTAAGAAAAGGCTTCCGTCTTGCAACCCTAACCCATAGTCCAGACATATGGAGAATACGGGAGATTGTTGTCACATGTAGTACACAACCAGTACTTGCCACAAATTCCTGCAGTTCCTTCAGTGTTACTGTAAGTCTCTTGACAGCCTCCCTGACCAGTTTTCGTCTTGTCTTTTCATCAGTTTTGAAGGGACATCCAGTTCTTTGCAACGTCACTGTTGTCCTGTATTTTCTCCACTTTTTGATGACTGTCTTCACTGTGCTCCATGGTATATCCAATGCTGTGGAAATTTTTTTGTACCCTTCTCCTAGCTGATACCTTTCAACAATGAGATCCCTTTGATGCTTTGGAAGCTGTCTGCGAAGCAAGGCTTTTGCTGTAGCAAGCAACTGAGTAAATGTCAGGAAAATCCTACTAGGACAGGTGAACTTTATTTGGGGTAATCATAGTCTCTTTAATTGATGGCAGGTGTTTACCCAAGAAGACTGAATGCTATAATTAAATCAAAAGGTGCTTCAAGAAAGTATTAGTTTAAGGGTGAGCACACACAACATAGTATTAGTTTAAGCATGTGCACACTTATGCAATTAGCATATTGTACATTTTTTTAATTTTATATTTCTGTCCCTAACAGATTTGTTTGTTTTTCAATTGAATTGTATGGGTTATACATCACATTAAAGATGGGAAAAGATTTGAAATGATTTATTGTGGTCTCATTTTTTTATATCACAAAAACCTGGCATTTTAACAGGGGTGTGTAAACTTTTTATATCCACTGTACATAGTTTACAACTATTGCCTTTGTTTTATATTCATTAATTTTGTATCCCAAAAAGACTTGAAACTCTCTGATTTTATTGTTCTTCAACATTAAAATGTCTTTTTCTGGTTTTATCGGGTATGAAAAAATATCATCAAGACCCACCAACAACAGTGGTACTTTCTTACATTCTTCTTTCCTCTGGATAATCATTGTTCTGTTAATGTTGTGTGTTTGCCTCTCCTCCACAAAACCATATAGATCAATTTTGGTATCACCTTTGCCATTCTTTTAGCCATTACAGACATAAACACTTTATAATCATGGTTTAGAATCAAAATGGGACTATATGAAGCCAGATCTGATGGGTCTTTATCAAGTTTAGGTCTTACAGCTACCACCGCTTTCTTCCAGAATGTTTTTGCTTCTCCTCCTTTTAAAATACTATTAAACAAAACCTTCCAGATCTTTAGCATTTTCTTTCCTCACAGCTTCCAAACTTCTACAGGAGTACCACCTACTCCTAAGGATTTTCCTGTAGATTTGTTATAACATCACCATTTTTATCTAATTTCCTCCTATCTTGTTAGTTGTTGAGCCTCATCTACCTCTAACCTTGGCATATTTAATTATTTCATAAACATTTCCATTTTTATTTTTTCTTGATTTCCACATTTTTCTGGTTTATAGATATTTTCATAAAATGTTCAAAATATTTATAATACATCTACAGGATCTCTGGTTGTTTTCCTTGTTATAGGCTACCTAAGCTTGGTGACAACCCTTTCTACTTTCTGTTTCCTGGGCTGTTGTGCTAAAAGTTTTTATCCTCTGAGGTTATTATCAAAAAAAAAAAAAAACAATTGCTTAACAGCAATCTTTCTAAACTCATGCATAATCAAGGTAGGTAGTCCCTTACTTTCTCTTTAGCACTTTGCAATTGCGACATATTATTATTTTGGATTGCCATATAATGTTTGTGTCTTTCTTTAAATTGAAATTTAAATGCATCTCTAAACTCAAGGAATATACTGCAATTAGGAGATGAAATTAATACTAAACGTCCTTGTAGATAAAACCACATTGCAAGGAACAGTTTTTGCTCACTAAGTACTGTTAAAACAATACAGCTCTAAGCTGAGAACAGTAATGAAGAAAACCTTAGACTGAATTCTGCCTTCATTGTAACAGAGATATATAACAAGAGAAATAGGATGATGTGATACATGATAAATATAGATTCCATCTGCCTGGCAAGAGAGGGAGAACATAACAAGGTCCATGTAAAGTGCTATTATAGCAATGACCCACGCCTGGGTGTGGGTAATGCTAAATTTACCCACGGTTGGCGTGGTTTGGTCCCAAGGGCGAAGCCCGAGGGACCAAACAAAGCCAACCGTGGGTAAATTTAGCATTACCCACACCCAGAAGTGGGTTATTGCTATTATACCATGACATTATTTAAGAAAAGAAACTGTTACTTTTCTTAAATAATGGCATAGTATAATGCCTGTTTACTGCCCTTCCGCAGATGTCTGGCATCTGCGGCAGTTCTGATGTACTGCGCGCCTGCGCGGTACATCAGAGTTGAGCAAAAACGGAGAAAGCAAGATCTCCGTTGCTTTTTTTTTAGTGTCTCGCTATGTTAAATGAGTTTAACATAGCAAGACAGTTTTAAAATAAGCAACGGACATCTCCGTTGCTTATTTTAAAACTGTCTCGCTATGTTAAACTCATTTAACATAGCGAGACACTGAAAAAAGCAACGGAGATCTTGCTTTCTCCGTTGCTTTAAACACTGTCTCGCTATGTTAAATGGGTTTAACATGGCGAACAGCTTTAAAATAAGCAACGGAGATCTCCGTTGCTTATTTTAAACTGTCTCGCCATGTTAAACCCATTTAACATAGCGAGACAGTGTTTAAAACGAGTTATACTAATGGAAAAAGTCCGGCGACCGGACCTTTTCCATTAGTATAACTCGATTTACAACGGGCACGCTGGCCAATCAGTGTGCACGTTTTGGGGGGGGGGGTCATGGTATAATATAGCAATAACCCACGCCTGGGTGCGGGTAATGCTAAATTTACCCACGGTTGGCGTGGTTTGGTCCCGAGGGCGAAGCCCGAGGGACCAAACAAAGCCAACCGTGGTAAATTTAGCATTACCCACACCCAGAAGTGGGTTATTGCTATTATACCATGACATTATTTAAGAAAAGAAACTATTACTTTTTTTAAATAATGGCATAGTATAATGCCTGTTTGCTGCCCTTCCGCAGATGTCTGGCATCCGGCAGTTCTGATGTACTACGCCTGCGCAGTACATCAGAGCTGTGAGCAAAAACGAGAAAGCAAGATCTCCGTTGCTTTTTAGTGTTCTCTATGTTAAATGAGTTTAACATAGCGAGACAGTTTTAAAATAAGCAACGGAGTCCGTTGCTTATTTTAAAACTGTCTCGCTATGTTAAACTCATTTAACATAGCGAAACACTAAAAAAAAGCAACGGAGATCTTGCTTTCTCCGTAAACACTGTCTCGCTATGTTAAATGGGTTTAACATAGCGAGACAGCTTTAAAATAAGCAACGGAGATCTCCGTTGCTTATTTTAAAGCTGTCTCGCTATGTTAAACCCATTTAACATAGCGAGACAGTGTTTTAAAAAAACGAGTTATACTAATGGAAAAAAGTCCGGGCGACCGGACCTTTTTCCATTAGTATAACTCGATTTACAACGGGCACGCTGGCCAATCAGCATGCACGTTTTGGGGGGGTCATGGTATAATATGGATTATGACACTGCTTTATGGAAATGGACTGATAACACCTAAGTATTTGATAACTGTTAGACAACTGGAAGTATTACACCATTGTATACTATTTATTCATTTGACAATTTGATTACTGGAAACGTTTGACTGGTTAGGTGCCATTTTCAGAGGAGGTCCGGGGAGAAAGGCTCCAAAGCACTGCAAAATAATTTCATAATCTTCAAAAATAATACAAAAACATCTACAGTTGAAATAATTATACCAAATTAGACATAATGAGAAAACATTTCATAAGGATACAACATATATGACAATGATTTACTATTTAGTGAAATTGTAGCCAGTTTAAAGAAAGCAAAGATAAGTTAGTATAATGTAAACAAGAACTGCAATATGAAGTGAAAGAAAAAAAAACAGGTTTATGGTATATTTAGATGGAGTCAGGGGAGAGAAATTGATTGAAGTAAGAGAAGAAGGGAGAATAAGGAGGTGTAAGGTATGAAAAGGTACTTGTTGATATTTAGGGATGTAATTTATCCTTGAGGTATATATTTGTATCACACTATAAAAGCTAGTAGAATTATCACTATATATCACTCTAGTTTCCTACTTGCAACTGAGTGCTTTACCATCTTGACACCTCCAATAATATGTTATGCCATTCATTATAGCTAATACAGATATAACCATTTTTTTAAGTTGTCAATAAATTGATGTGGCTATCTTTTTTACCCCATTATTTTAGGGTCTGTCCAGATTTCTTGTGCTGTGAGGTTGAAAAGTATGCATTGTCCAAATGTTTTGCTCCAAGAGGTTTAAAGGTATGTCAGTCACACATTAACGTTAAGAATTTTTCTAACCAATATCTATGGTAAATAATACTAACTGAATCCTACTGGTGTTTCAAAAGAATATTTTATAGCTATAAAACACATTCTAAACATCATGTGAGCTTCATAATCGAAGTTGTTAATAAGCTGTTAGAATGTGTTGCGGATGGAGAGCTGCGATAGTTTTTGCCTGCCTTCTGACAACGTGCTTGTGTTTCACTTATGTCTCTTTTCTTGAAAAATTCGAATCAAAAATAAAGCAACAGGTGGATAAACAAAGGCTGTGAGATACTTAAGATTTTCGCTGTTAGTCACCCCGCGACGACTAATAGAAGACTGCTTTGTATACGTGTGGAGAAAAATCTTTAAAAAACGAAACCTCCCTCACCACCATGTAATGCCTTTCCTGTTCAGAAAAAAGTACTTCGGGAAAGTATGCAACTAAACAGCCCTGTAAAATATGCATTGTATTTATTTACAATCGCTTGTTTTGCTCTTCGTGGGTGTATCACTTTTCGTTGATGAGGAATTTTATTTTCTAATGCCTAATTAAAAAGGGCGGAGACAGAAAATCTCCGCCTCCATTTCACTGTCTCATACACCAACATCTGTGAGATAAGTTTGTATGCCTAAAATGAAAGTGCTATCGGTAGTTCTTCAGTGGGGATCAACATGACTTCACGGATCTATTACAACTGTTCCTTATAGACGTAACGAACCGGCGTGAGTAGGACTGCGGCGTTGTCTTCCTTGGAATATTGGGCGTGTGTAGTTCTTGGCTGGTTTTGAAAACTGCACGTCCGCTGCAGCTAGTGTAAAATGGCTGCCGCATATCTTTATTTCATAGTTACGACTACTTCACCATTGATTTTCGCTGTCTTCTGTTGACTGTGGTTACTCTATGCTGACCTTGGAAAGGATTACTGAGTATTTGTTTAAACCACTATATATGCGTAAGTTTTAACGAGGAGGGGGTCCCTCCACCCTGTTACACATACGTTCCGTTTGCAGTTTAGCGCCCTCTCTAGCCTTCATGTTCATGTTGGACTGAGTATGTTGTCTGTCAGTGTTTGTGTATAACTGTCCGGCTGCAGCATAAACAGCAGTTTTGCTGCGTCTTTGGCTTCTGTCCCCTTAAGGCAGACGTGTCTTATGACGTTGCTGTCACCAAGGATCAGTCTTACTGCCCTGCGTAATTTGTCTTGTCTGTTTCTGCTTTTAGGATGCTTATTTGCCAGATTGATTTGTTTTGGCTCAGTTAGTACTTGGATATGACGAAGCCTTTTGATGTTTCCTACTTTTGGAATCGGCTTGCTTCTTGTTTTGCTTGGATTTTTAGGACCGCTTTACAGCGTATTTCTGTTTTAGGTATATAGTTAACTAAATTTATTAATATAGATTGTCTTTCACTGAGCTGGTCTTTAGTTTTTGAAAGGTGTTAACGGGTATAGTTTGGCATGAGCTGTGTGCATTTTTTAACCATGTATCTTTAACGTCATGGTTTTTCGAGCCAATGAGAAGTCTGTAACTGTTAAATGTCCATAGATATCTGCAAAGACGTTCACACCCGATAAGAACATGTAAACGTGTTGTTCACATACAGTATTATTTTTGAAAGTGTTGGATGTATGTCTTTGTATTGGGACTCTGAGAATCGTTGTGTACTCTCTCTTTTCCCTTGGCAATAAGAATGTAAGGCGGGGAAACAGCAGTAGGAGCCTGACTTGAGTATAGAACTGTCCACTGTCTAATGTTGAACTGTATCATCCATTCCATTGACAAATGCAACGTGTTGTGTAGTAATCTAAGAGTACGGGTAAAAAAAAGTATGGGAACGCAGGTGATTGAAGTTGATTAGCTAAAGATTTCTCTATAAACCTCTTCATTGTACGAACCTTGAAACCTGAACTAAACAAGTGTTGGATCTGTAGTGCATTTTGTGCAGATAATGTTTCCTGTACTGTACTGTTTATCCGTCTTACAAGTCTTGATGTTACTGTTAGTGGGTATTGCTTATGAGGATATTTCATGGTGGGCAGTACTTGGGTGGTTTATAATGTCTCTATACCCACCCCCTGTGAAAATATGCACAGAGTTGGCTTTCCCACTTTTTAAAGTGAGAGGTTTGAACTTTTTTCACCTATGGCATTGATGAAAAATACTTTTAGGGGATTTTAATGGATGTCAACGTGCCTTTTGCTTCTTTTGAAGTATTCTTAAGTTTATGTTTATTGTTTTAGGGGTTAGGTAGACATGTCACCTAGATGTAGCGGCAGTTTATATTAAGACATACTAGTGATTTAGTCTTGTGACAGGTGACCTTGTAATACCAGACCTCTTATTTTTCAAGAAAGAAATATTCCTGTAAATAAAGTTCAGTAAAAACAAAATGAAAACTCTAGCATTGCTAGAACGTCCACTGAGTGACCTCCCAAACCTCTTGTAATAGAGGCAAATGGGATATATGCAAATGTAAATCAAGTTCTGAAAAAGATGATACTTAATTTTTTTTAAATGTCCAGTGGGGGCTACACCCCTGGATCCCTCATAGGGACTGTAGGGCACTTAACTGTGTAATGTGGGGGGGGGGGCATTCACCCCCCCTTACTGGCTGTGTGCGGGTGTCTTTTAAGTCAGTAATACCCAGTAGAGATTCAGTTTGTACACTTCAACTTGTAAGTTGTGCTACCATTTTATCTGCTGGCATGTTTTTGGGATGTAAAACCCTGGTGAAAATGAACACAGACACAGGGAAGACATGCGGACTCCATAGAGAATGCACTTTGTCTCTAATGTTCTCAGTTCAGTGTTCTCAGTTCAGTGTATTTGGTAACTGCTGATCTTGTGAACCATATCTGGATAAATGTTAAATGTACAAAGTGTTCATATGCTCATACGAGGTTATTAGGTTAATGGCCCTAGAGCCCTTATAAGTCTAGCCATATTTATCCTGAGTTGTCCCAGTTTCTGGTTGTTAGTTGTGTGAAGTTCGTAGAGGTAAGGGTCTATGATAGTTAGTACTTGACTTCCTCTATCCAGGAGGGACATGGATACCACTCCAGGAGTGAATTTATGGTCACCCATCCATTGATCTATGTTGTGTTTTTAAGACTGTTAATGAGGCAGAACCTTGAATTGGAGGCTTGTTCGAGAGAAGTGCCAGTCTTTTGGAAATGTATGCATCTCTCCAGCATAACCTGTTCATGTCAGAGGCTAGATTAAGATATAATAGATATTGATAATTTTTTTACATGCATTTGGTGACTACTGCAGTACGGCTCTCTAGTGACAGAGCAAGACAAAACGAAAATAACTGGGGGGGGGGATACGGTTTTCTGGTCAGCAAATAATGAAAAACACTTTAAAGACCTTTTTTCTGATCTCTTTTAAAGGAGAATTATATAATTGCTAAGGTGACTGTACATGTTGATTTGATGCAAAAGCATAATTGACATCTGTGAATGTGCCTTGCTGTCACTCAGGCAGTGTCTTCACGAAAAGGGAGTGCAGCGTTTTTGCCATTGAACATCCAGGGTGATGTGTTTTTGATAAATGATTGAAACTACATGAGCACAGGGGTTATGTAGGCACCCAAATGAGAACGGAACCAGTGAACTTCCCTTAGTTTGCATCCAGTTAAAGTAGGTAACATTATTTATTTTATTTGCATGTATTTATTTATTTATTTTACATTTGTTTACTGGGATAGTCCATCTGGGTATGAGTCCATTTTCAGTGGAGGCCTAGGGAGAAAAGCTCCAAAAACTAAAAATTTGCATAGGCATTTGTATAACGGTAGTAGGTAAACATGTACAGTTGTACATTAACATCAACAATAGCAAGTAAATGGGTACATTTAGGCAGCAAAACAAGTACAGGTGTACATTCACGTCAGTGGCATCTCATGAATATCACAGGGTTAAGTAAGATATATGCAACATTGATGATAGCGTGTGTTAGCTAGATAACATTTTGATGATCATTAAAGACTGCTGTATGGTTAGTTATGTTAGTCAAGTTAAAAGGTAAGAGACATGCAGGGGAGGGATTAGCCAGGGCTGATGCAGGAGCAGATTCACTTACTGTATAGGTGGTCTTTTAGCCCCTTCTTGAATTGGGTTGGATTTGTAATGTTTAGAATATGTTGGGGAACTGAATTCCACGTATTGGAAATGGGTGGGAATAGAGGGAATCCTCTGCCTCGTTGTTGCTTTTGGGGAATTGGAGGATTTTATGTGATGATCGGAGTTGCCTTGTGTTAGTATAAGATTGGAGTGTTTGTTGTAAGGCTGGTGTTCTGTCTGGCTTTTATACTAAGTGGTGGGTGATGAGTTGGGTGTTGGGGGAAGTTCTAACCATTTTAATTGGTGTAGGGAGGAGCAGTGGTGGGACCTGTGTGGGGATTTTGTATCAAACTTGGCTATTGTATCAAACTTGGCTATTTTGTTGTAGCAGGATTCTGACTTGGTAAGTTCAGTTTTAGTAAGGTTGGTGGGAATGGGGGAGGCATATAGTAGAGTGGATAGGAGGTGATTTCTGGTGGTGTCTGTTCTGGATTGATTTGAAAGGAATGGCTTAGTGCGGTTAAGAGAGCCTAGTTTGATGTGAGTTTTTTTAATTGTTTGAGATAAGTGAATGTCAGACTTTAGTTCGTTATTGATTGTAACAGCTAGTAGTTTGGTTTGGGAGGTGGAGGTTATGATGGTGTTTATTTGAGGACTGTATGTGGAAAGGTGTTTGGGGCGTGGTTGATTTTTAGTGGGGAGCAAAAGCATCAGCTTGGTCTTGTTTGGGTTCAGTGTAACGTTAGCTTTGTTTAGCCAAGATTTTACTGTGGGGAAGGATTGTTGTGTTATGTCCTATAGCTGTGTGAGGGAGGATGCATTGCATATGAGGGAAGAGTTGTCAGCGTATTGGATAATTGAGGCGAGTGGGGTGGATTTATGCACTTGGTTAGTAAATATGTTTAAGAGTAGGGGGCCTAGTATGGAACCTTGTGGGACTTCTATGTTAACAGGGAGTACAGATAATAGCTCCTGTTCACACCTAATGGCTTGTTGATTTTTTGGTTAGGTAACTATGGAACCATGCTAGGGTGGAATTGCTAAGGTTTAGGGTTGCTAATTCTGATGGTAGTTCCTGGTGTGAAACTGTCAGAAGCCTTGGAGAAGTCTAGAAAGATGGCTGAGAGCAGTCTGTTTTGGTTTCTGTGGTGATTGTTGATGAAACTAAGGAGGGCTGTTGTGCTGTGGTGGGGGGTGAAAACCCTCAAGTGGAGGTTGTTGCACTGAAGGTGATGTAGGAGCTGTGTGTGGATGCATTTTTCAAGTATTTTGGAGAGGGGTGAAAGGATGGCTGTGTCGGTAGTTAGTAAGTTCAGTAGAGTTTCCACCATTATGTAGAGAAGTAATGTAGGAGATTTTCCATTGTAGGGGGTGCAGTTTTTGGTGATAGCGGTTGATGAGGATTGATATGGGGTATGCTATTGCATCTGCAGCTGTTGTGATGGGAGATTTGTCAGCAGCTAGGCTGGTGGGTTTGAGGTGTTTTTTTTTTTTTAATGATGTGAGTTGGAACAGGTTTTGGAGAGAAGGATTTTGTGGTATTACTAGCAGTGTCTGGGGTCTTGGGTGAGGTATTTTGGTCATATTTGATACAAGATTAATTCTTAAACTTTTATTACGTAGTAATGAAGGCGTACCTACTACGTTTAGTTCAGATGGTGAAAACATTATACATATTTTGCAAAAGAATTGGAATATTTTCCAAATAGACAAAGAATTTATTAAATCTGGACCTGCACCAAATGTAGTTTACAGGAGGGGGGTTAATTTGAAACCTCTTGGAACTGCCACCCCCCAAAGGTGATACGTATTCCAGGTATGTACAAATGCAAAGCCTGCTCTTATTGCAGGTTTATGCAAACAGGTAACCGATTTAACATCCTGGATGAAAAATTTGCTTGTAAGGGCAGATTTAATTGCAATTCCACTATGGTTGTTTACCTCACTTCCTGCCAGTCTTGTACGGGTTTTTACATCGGCAAGACTGAGCGTAAACTAAGGGAAGGAGTGTACGAGCATATTTATCACATTAGAAAAGCCAAAACAGAAAACGCTCTCGCAAAACATGTGGTAGAAAACCCTGGTCATTCCTTCATATTCAGGGTGATTGACAAATTGAATTTGACATCAGGGGCAGTCCATTAGGCTTAAAACTTGAGGTGAAGGAACTGATTTGGCAGCTTAGAACTAGGGCCTGTGTGACACCAGGGTTGAACGAAGTATGCTCTTTGGCATGTGTCTTGAAACTAAAGAGTTTAAAATGGGTGACTAGACATAATTTGGGGCACTCTTTGTGTTTGTTATATACACCCCCCCCCCATACACAAGTACATGCATTTATGACATTCAGCTGAAATTTATTCAGGTTGATTAGTGACATGTAACAATTTTTATGTACACAATAACAAATATTGTTTTTTGGATGTTTTAGCTGTTTTTTTCATGTATATTTATGTATTCTTTTGTATATGTAGATATGAATTTGAGTATTAAGTCAGTAGGAAAGTGTTTATACATTTTTACACAATTGTTTATACAATTTTTAGGTACATGTGTTAGAAATGAGAATTGTATCAGGTGACATGGTGTCATGTGAGGTGACTGAACATGTGACTATGAATCTGGTTTTAAATATGGCTACCGTTCCTTTAACTAGTGTCTGAAGTTGAGTGTAAGAGTACTTGACGAAAGTGCTAACATAAAAGTTTGAATTACTGTTACCTGCCTATTTTTTGTTGTTTTTCAGTAGTTTGTTTGCAGTTTGACTCTATGCTGATACGAGACTGTATTGAGTTTATGAAGAAAAAATTAAACTTTGTTGCAATACTGTTGCCTGAGGGGATGTGGTGAGTGTAGGAGCGGTGGTGTTGCCAGGTTGCAGGAGTTTGTTTATGCTGGCCCAAAATTTTTGTTTTTGTGCTGTTGTTTTTTAGTGATGTATTATGTTTTCTTATCTGCTTTTATTTGGATTTTAGCTTTATTTCTGAGCTGTTTGTAGAGGAGTAGGTTGTCCTGGCTTTTGTTGGTAAACCAGTGCACCCATGCCTTGTCCCTTTGTTTTAGATCTTTGGTGGTGTTTCTCAGCCAAGGTGCATAGTGATATTTTTTAATTCTTGCAGATCTACAAGGGGCTAGGGTATTTAAGATGTCCAGGAAAATAGTGTTTAGTGTCGTACAGCTGTATCTAATGGAAGGGTTTTTAGGGAAGACCAATTTATTTGTCGGAGTAGGGACCAGAATGTTTAGGTATTTAATGTCTTTTTTTATGGATTAGTTGGCAAGTGGATTTTCTGGGTGGACTTGGATTATGTCTAAGCAAATAAGTGGGTAGGTGATCACTAATGCTATTGGGGGGCATCCTGTTTTGGAGGGATATGGGAGATTTGTTAGTGAGGGTCTAATCTAGAATAGTGTGTCTCTTAGAAGTTGTATCTGTTCTACTGGGCTCTTGATGAGCTGGGAGAAGCCATGCAGGTTTTTAAAGTTAGAGGGGTTACTGGAGTTATAAGTGGACCAGTCAATATTGAGGTCTTCCATTTATGATGGTTTCTTGGTGGTAGGATGAGCATAGCCAATGGAAAATGTCTTCAACTGTGGTTTGAGTTTTCACCTGGGGGGGGGGGGGATGCATCCATCTATGATTAAGGTTTTGTTGTTGTTTGTCTTATTGGGAAGTATTTTAGCATTGTTAAATGAGGAAAGATTTGTACTAATGAGTTCTAGTGTTAGGTTTTGTTTCAACATGATGGCTACCCCACCTCCATGTTTAGTTTGACGATCAAGTTGGTATAGGTTATAGCCAGGGGATAGGGTTTCATTGTTTTTGATATGTTGTTTGAGCCAGGTTTCAGTCAGAATGGCAATGTCAGGGGAATATAGGTCTAGCAGAGCATGGAGGGCACAAACTTTGTTTAATATATTTCTCCTACTCCTCAACATACATCTAAGAGAGTGCCCTTTTGGGTTGTGGGGGGGTGTTTGGTAGGTATAGTTTGATTTGGGGGCCCGAGTTGGGATGGATATCTCCACAGAGTTGTAGTTGTGATAGTATGTTATGTATAGTTTTTATATATTTCTAAAGTAGTTTGTGGTCTATGGTGAGGGTTTTAGCTTTGGAGCAGGTTATGTGGTATTTGAGAGGGAAATATTCTATGTGGGTAATGTTGTGGCGGTTGGGTGCAATATAGGGGCTGCTGGGGGGGGTTGGGGCTGCAGGATAATAGTTGTGGAGTAGTGGTGGTGTTGATAGGGGAGTGGAAGTTTGTTAGTAGCTAGAAGATGGTTAGTGTGATTAGGTTGGCAGTGAGTAGAGAGAGGCTTTTAATGGTATATGATGGGGAGATTGCGACATGCTGTATTTTGGTGTTGTGGTATGGCTTTGAGGGGGGAGATTGAGGATTAGGTTTTGAGAGTGTTGGTTAAAGAGGCTAGGTGTGTGGATGGGGGAGCGTTGTGGTAGGGGAGATTAGGGAGATTGAGGATTAGGTTTTGAGAGTGTTGGGTAAAGAGGCTAGGTGTATGGATGGGGGAGCGTTGCGGTAGAGTGGGAGGGGCTGTGTGTAAGGCGAGGGGAGAGCTTGGGTTTGGGGTGAATTGGAAGAGAATATGGGGAGGAGATAGGATGGGGTAATTGTTGCTGTGGTAGAGGTGGGTTTAATTGGTTAGGTTTTTCGGGGGTGACTAGGTATAGGTAAATGTGGGAGTAGTGGAGGTGGGTGTGTATTGGGGTAGGGGAACAGAGCTGGCAGAAACCAGGCAGATAATCAGCCAGGCAGCTGTAATACTGCTCTGCAGGTTAGTGTCAAAAGTTTCAGCTACTGTTAATTTTGTATGGGGTATTCTATGGCAACCCTTTGATTTAAAAGAGGAATGTTGTGCAGAAGTAGGGTGGTATTAACTAAATGAGGTTCCCTTAAGTACTTTGTAACAGAATACTACACTGTGTGGAAACAAGTAATAGTAAAGAAGGTCAGTTTAGCACTATGGGAGGTGGAGGGGGGGGTCAACTAGAACTTCCCGGTAAGTGTGCAAGCCACTTTTATCCACAGATAATATTCACAAAGGATAAATGTATCAAAAAACCTAAAGACAGTGATTGAGTTAATTAACATCTAAATTAGGTGGGTCCAAAATTGTCCATGAAATGATGATGCCTTATGGAATGTAGAGAACAGAAATGTCTAGGCAGTAAAATGAAAATGTATATATACAATTTTTTTTTTTTGAGGGGGATGTCTACACAAGTAGCTGGATACTTTCTTTGTTTCTTCAGAATTGTTTGCTGGGCCATAACTACGATCATTTGATTAATTTGTTTTTATCCCAGGAATACAGAAAGCAACAAAAGTAGATAACTTACAGTTAATGTTTTATTGAATACAGTCAAATGTTTTATTGTTCAATACAGTCCAGTTGTATAAAACAGATGTATATAGAGTATTACATATTTATACATGCACATTTTTTCCTTGTAAAACAAGAGGTGAAGGTTTAAGTTAATTGAGGAGGATGGGTGAGCTAAAGGTTGGAGTAGGAGATAGACTGAACATTAAACGTAAGAATATGATGTGATGTAAATGTGCATGAATGAAGGTGTGCTGTGCTGTCTGTCCTGAATGATGGCATTTGCATTTAGAATTGTTTAAATGGTAGGCTTTCAACTGTGTATGAAATGATGGGTAAGAGGTGATTTACTTAGCGATGAGAAGGAAGAAGTTCCTATAGCTTTGGACCAAATGTAGCAAAGCAGTGCTTGGTCAGTGAATGTTATTAATTCATTAGTATTGATTATATAACTATTTTTTATTTTCATTTTTAACTTGGTACCTCTTGATAGGAGTAGGAGTTAGTTAATCTGAATAGTTAAAGCAGTTCCACTTAGTTCCTTTTACCAAATAATCTTTAGTCTCTTCTGAATAACAGTTTGCTCAGTTTTTTTCAATTGGCAAGGAGTTCTATGAGGCCGGTATCATTTTGCAAAAAGCTTTTTCTGTACTTGCTAATGTAAAGTGTGGTTTATGAGCTGTTAAAATGTAGTTTGTGTTGTGTTCCATAAGTTATAGTTTTTAATAGGTTCATTCATTAGTTAGAAAGTTGGTGTATTGAGAAAAGAAGCATTTGTCTAATTTAAATTGTGGTATTCATTTGGTCCAGAAAGATGAATAAACCTGAGGCAGAAAACTAATCTAGTCAGCAGGATGTTTATTGCAGTAGTTTTCCCAACTTCAGTAGTTCTTAGGAGATTAGTAGGCTAACTGCTCAAGAGCCTTTACAAGCCTAGGCAGTTTTACCCAATTTTATATTCGTAGAGGAAAGATAACAAGGGTCAACAAGCAGAGGTTTTGACTTTTTTTACACAGGCGCCACCCCAGGAGTGAATTTGCAGTTTCCCATCCATTGGTCCAGATTGTGCTTTAAGATGGTCAGGGAAGGGCTTTGTGTCGCATGAATGGAATGTCTGTTTCAGAGGATGAGCAAGGTAAAGTGTAAGGGTGGGTATTGGCAAGGTGTAAATGGCCATTGGGCCCAGTTGCATTGTATGTTCTATGATTCTAAAGGCATGCTTAACCATCTCTCCTGCATGATCTATTCATGTCGGAGATCAAGTTTAGATCCTTTGAGTGGGTAACCCTCGTTTTTGTGAATATGAAACATTTTCATCAAGGCTGGGTCAGAGACTGCCTTGTAGGTCAGGCATAAATCAACCTCGGTAATCCGTAGGAAACTGACTGCAGTGATAGGACTTTTAATCGGTCTGCATATGATATGTTGGTTATACCGTATAAACATTTTTTGTGAGAAACCTCTGAGGATGCTGCAACTGCTGCAGGTGCCTGGTGAGGTACATGCCAAAAGCTGCACTGTACTCTGTTATTGGGCTGATGAGAGCCAATTACAGTGATACTGTGACATCCTTGGATCTGGATTTCATGCCCGTAATTATAAGCTGAGCCACACATGATTTCCTCGCCAGTGTTGGCACATAGATGGTGGTCAAAGTTCAGATTACTATCTGAGCACACACAAGTGAGGAGAGGAGTGGCTTTATAGGAAATCCAGAATTTGTGTAAAACCTTTACTGTAGTTAATTGTGATGGTGGAAAGTCAGATTTTGTTCTAGAATGATGCACAACTATTTTTGTGTAGTAACGTAAGAAATGGGATTACACACACACTTTTTTTATTATGTGTGCGCTGTGGTTTGCTCTGTTTAGTCCCATTTAGCACCACTGGGACTTTTTGTGGGTTGACTTGTTTTTCCAACTTGTTACTAGAATAGTAGTTCCATACTATAGTAAAACTCTTCTGTAGTTTTGTTGTTTTAAAACATTACAGTAGTACGTTGAGCTTTTGTAATTTAGTTTCTTTATGTGTGATGCAGGAAACTTGTCAGGTGTCAGTAAAGTCTGTAAACAGAGAAAAGCAGCAGCAGACCACTGACAAGTACCCTTGGTAATGGTGCCCAAGTCTGTAAGTGATTTGGAGCTCATTACTGTGTTCTGTTCAGCAGGTAATCACTGTACTGTGAAACCGCACCTTTGGAAAATCTGCAGCTCACTGTTCATTTTATTAGTTTTCTAGACTTTGGCCAAACACTATGTTTTCTAACATTTTCTTTTGGTATGTAGTCTGTACTGCCACTTGGGAGCTTGCACTTTTAAAAATGGAGCAGTAAAGCAATGATATCTGATTTTAGTGTGTTTCTTTGCTTTTCCTTAATTTTGTTGCTGTTTTATAAGTTTTTCCCGCCCTTTTTTTTTTTTCCTAGCGTTTAAAAAAAAAGTGGTGGTAGTTCTGTGGCTGGAGATTTAATTGCTGGACTACTTGGGTATTTTTAGCTGTTTTCCTAGCTAATCTTCTGTTGGCTCTTGTGCTTTCTATGAAGTGCTACACAGCACAGAATGCTATTTTGTGTAGGACCACCTAACACTGTATTGGATAGGAGCAGGCTCTTCCAGTGTGAAATTATCCCAAAGGCACTACTTTCTCGAATCTGGTAGATAATGCCAACACACTCTCAAACAAGTTACTTGCAAATACAAAACCCACATATCTCAAACCCCCTCATCATAACAAAAGAGCACTTGCTGAAACAAAACAAATGCAAAAATCTGTCTATATATATATTAGGCATGCAAATACACCTGGATGTCTAACGAACAGTATTAAACATAGTCAAATAGCTGTTCGTCCTGAGCCTAGTTCCTGGTTTCCTCCCTAAAGTATTGGGTGCAGCTGTTAATATTACCCCTTCATAAAGGTGGACCCATTAGCCTGACTGGTCTCATCTGCAAAGCAATGGAATGTATCCTAACTGACCTTACTGTGATATCAAAAATCTTGTAAGATTTAACCTAGTTTACTGTGTAGTGAGGATGGAGAATGGCAGGAGGTTTCTCATCAAGCATGAAGTTGACCATTGGTGTTTCTCAAGGCTGTGTGCTGGCACCTCTCGGCATTAACTTTTGTAGATTTCCAAATTTTCAAAAGGTGATCTCTGGCTAACGAATTTTATGGATGACTGCAAACTTGTGCCCTCCTCAAGTCACCCTCTGAAAAGCAGAAGCTCCAGCTGGAACTTGTATGTTGATAACTGGTGCTGAAAAAACATTAAATTCTAAAGAGATATCACATTTGGGGAAAAAACAATCCTTCATCCATTTTTTTAGTTTAGACAACAGCCTGCCTCTCTGAGAGACCTTGGGACTTTCTCTTGTTTATGATCATCACTTTCCAGGATTGGTTTAAAAGTCTCCCTAGCTGCTGCAGCTTATTGCAAATGGTATTTCGTTTAATTCCAAGTAGGTTCTTGCCTCTCTGTATTCTGCACTGATCATTCCAATTATTGAATAAATTTCCCTTTTGGGATGTCACTTTAAGACCCCAGAGGTTTCTAACCGAAAAGATCATTGGCATAAGACCAAAGCTCCCAGGAAAAGTTAGAATCTAATACGTGTCCTACAGACTCCTGGGAGTAATCCGTGCCTAGCCTTTTGAGCTGTTAGGAGTTCAGTGGTCAAGGACCTCTTATCTCGACAAATCAAGCAGCCGCACTAACACTAGAGCCAGTGATCTAAAGTGCTTCAGCAGATAAATGCAGCATGGTGGAGAGACAAATGTGTCATAATGCTTACCCCTTCTCTGGAAAAACTGCCATTACCAAATTAAGCACTGCAGCACGCATTCTGCCTTAAAGTAGGTGCCCATCTGGATTCGTATCCACAAACTCGCCTTTGGTATGACCAGCCTTAACCTCCTTGAAGGTTAGGTGTAAGGGTGAGTATTGCGTTGTATGTTCTATGATTCTAAAGGCATGCTTAACTATCAGTGGTATGCTTCTTATAGAAAGGATAAGATTGAATATATGAGTTAATGGTTTTGGATAGTATGGGTTTTGCATACTGGGTTATAGTTTGTCATTTTTATTGATTTGCTATTAAGTGTTTTAAAATGGATTAGTTTTACATTTTAGTAGAGTTTTTGTCTTTTCGGATTTTTCTGGTTAGGGGTCGCCACAGCTGAACTCGGTCCGCTAATGATTGGCAGTAGATTTTTTATGATGCAGAGTTGCCAGCCCAACCTTCATTGAAGGCACGCCCATTCATACCTGTCTTTCAGAGGCCACTCGACCGCAGGGAAGACATGCAGACTCCACACAGAAGGCACTCTAGCCGTGAATCGAACAGGAGAATCTCTTGCTGTGAGGCAACAACGCTACCGCTGTACGCAACACTCCCTGTAGCTACTTGAGTGAAATATGTTGTAACTTAATATGAATTGATGCACTTATATAAAAAAATGCAGAAGATGTGTCGCAGCAAATTTTGTTAGTGTTGGTGTAACAGAGGAGTTGTGCAGCCCGGATTTCCTAACTTGCAAGTATGTAGCTGCTGCTTTGTTTTTGTTTTATACTTTTTCATGGACACTTAACTTCTCCATGTGATGAAACATGCCCATAACATGCTTTTGTTATATTTCACATACATACTTACTTGCACTTCACATTCCTTATAATGAAGCAGCCATCTGTATTTCAGACATCACTTGATTGGGGCCGGTACTTTTATAGGGGCAACACTTCCAAACGAGTGCTTGTCCCGATTAATCAAAAAGTAATCACAGGGGAGTGAGTACATGTCAGGTGTGTAGTATGTCTAAATCTCTTTATTCATACCTTTGGCTTAATTTCATGATTGTGTACAATATTTAAATGTTTTCATTAGGGGAAAATGCTATACGGCTAAACTCGCTCCTTTTGAGTTTAGCTTTTTGAGACGTTATCTTAAGGACGGAATTTACAGTTTACAACCTTTGTTAATTTTATCTTGCCACCATCTGTAGATCGGTTTGCAGAAATACCGAAAGCTTCTGAAGTTGAAGCTTTTAACTATTTTGATGTGTAGCTGAGATTTACATTTGGGTAATGTAATATAGCAATAACCCACGCCTGGGTGTGGGTAATGCTAAATTTACCCACACCCAGAAGTGGGTTATTGCTATTATACCATGACACTATTTAAGAAAAGAAACTATTACTTTTCTTAAATAATGGCATAGTATAATGCCTGTTTACTGCCCTTCCGCAGATGTCTGGCATCCGCGGCAGTTCTGATGTACTGCGCGCGCGCAGTACATCAGAGTTGGCAAAAGCAACGGAGAAAGCAAGATCTCCATTGCTTTTTCTCGCTATGTTAAATGAGTTTAACATAGCGAGACAGTTTTAAAATAAGCAACGGAGATGTCCGTTGTTATTTTAAAACTGTCTCGCTATGTTAAACTCATTTAACATAGCGAGACATAAAAAGCAACGGAGATCTTGCTTTCTCCGTTGCTTTTTTTTAAAACACTGTCTCGCTATGTTAAATTGGTTTAGCATAGCGAGACAGCTTTAAAATAAGCAACGGAGATCTCCGTTGCTTATTTTAAAGCTGTCTCGCTATGTTAAACCCATTTAACATAGCGAGACAGTGTTTTAAAAAAACGAGTTATACTAATGGAAAAAAGTCCGGGCGTCCGGACCTTTTTCCATTAGTATAACTCTATTTACAACGGGCACGCTGGCCAATCAGCGTGCACGTTTTGGGGGGTCATGGTATAATAGTCAATAACATTTGCTGTGAATGTTCCGTTTTCATAGCCAACGTTTGCAACTAAACTTTGTGTGCAGTTATCCATAGCCTTTTCTTCATTATCCATTATTTCAAGTATCCTGTGGGATTTTGAATTTTGCTTTCCTTCACTGTAATCAGATCAGTAAAGGAAAAGTGCAGATATTCTACTTTTAGCAACCAGTAAGGGAGTTTTAAGGCAGTTATCTAAAGTTTTCAGTAAATTGGTGACCTTTGCTGTAATGTTACCATTTTTTAAGTTATTTTGTTTGCACATCTACCCATACCTTCTAAAACTGACAGGTTAGACCTTTTTTAGTAACAGCTTCTTTATTTGCTGACTTTAGGAAACAGATGAGTTAACCATGAGTGTAACTTTAAGAATTCAGGAGTCTATAAATTTTATGTACATGTTATAAATATATTTATTTGGAAAAACTCAACCATATTTAAAAAAAAATCGGTAGTCCACACTTTTTCTCCACATCCCATTAGCTTTTTAGCAGGGTATGATCTAAGAATGGGATCCTGAGTAACACATGCAAGTGAACAGATGGAATTTTTTTTTTTTTTTCATTTTGAGCCTGCCCTCTAAGATATTACAGTACATCAGTTAAAGCAAGCACTTTGTTTAGAGTAGCTTTATAACTATATATAATTCAGTAGATATAAACAAGGCGGGGTATGCTAGAGCTGCCATGCTGTAGGGCATGATTAGAGAATGATAGGGTGGATAGGAAAATAAGTTACTAGCTACGGTCAATGAAGTAGGAATCTTTAGACAATTCAAGGTAATGCTAGAGAAAGTGATTTCTCCTAATAGTTAAATGAATTGGAGTTTGTACATCTGATAAATATCCTGGCTTTGTAATGAGTAGTTGGGATTAAGTATTTGTAGTTCATTTCTTAGTGGTAGTCTGTTAACTGTAGTTTAGTTTAATTATGGTGATGGATTTAGAGGGAAAAGGCACTAGCAATTCTAGGTAGCCAGTTAGATTTAGAGAAGTACCTTTGGAACATACTTGCCAACGTTTCTGTGTTAGCTTCCATATTCAGTTTTTGCAAAATATTACTACATTGACTTAATAAGCCGTCATTATTTAGAAATTTTCAAGTGGGGCTTAATCTTGGCGTTATTGACTTAATAATACTTAGTCCTACTACTGGACAGAAACAGATTTATCAATCACTGTTTTCATCCATTTATTCCCTGTATAGATTTGCTTTCTTTGTCCAGGCCTACTGTGCACGTAGTCATACTGACACTGTTTTGTTTAACAATGTCTATGTTCAGATGGCTACTATGTTATTTGTAAATGTGTTAACTGGAATTGCACCAGTATTATCAGAAGCTTTTTTTTGGTAGCTCGTCTCTCTTACTAACTTGTTTTCTTAGGCCTGCCTAGTCTTTCATCTTAAGTCATTCTTTACCCTGGCATTTTATAGAGGATTAAATTCCATTTGTTCATATGAATTGCTGCAAAGCCACCTTTTTACTTTTTTGCACCTTTCTTGCATAAGGAAGTTGCTTAAGTTGTGTTAAGCAACTGTCGTTGCTGTTGAGCTCTAGTCCTGCTCTAGGCAATAATCATGGCTAACACGTGTCCAAAGCATTTTCACAACTTTGTTGTACTTTTCACTTTGCCACATTTTTTGTGTGTGGCAGCTAAGCTTTTAAAGCCATTTGTTCATCATATGGACATTTCATTTCTGCCTGCTGTCCTTGTGGTCTTTTAGATTATGAAGGGTTTTAAAGATATGAAATCCGTAAAGCACTTGATACTACTGCATATTCATCCTTACCCAGTGTTGCTGTGTTTTTTTTTTCTCATAGTACTGTAACCATGGTGTTCTAGAAGTAAAGATGTGCGGGTTGGTGATGACCCAACATGGAGATGCAAACTTTTTATTTATCTAAATTCTTGATTTACCTTTTGTGGGTTGTTGGGAATGTGGGTTTTATATGGCTTTCTATGTTACCAGCCTCCATAAGGGCTTTACTTTGGCTTTCTTCTAGTAGGAGGTATACCGCATAACAAACGCCTTCTTTAGGTAGTAATTAACGTTTAATAGATGATGAAATTTAAAGAAGGGAGAGACTGTATACAAACTCTTTGAGTTTCTAATACCATGAAGAGAATGGACCCCATTCCTAACTTAAAGTATAAGTTGATTAATCTGGTCAGTCTATTAGTCAGACATGCTCTTCTCAGCACCTGCAGTGTGCCCAGAAATGATAATTCCTGCAGTTCAAATGGAGTAATAATGTGTCGAAATATGACTGTAAATTCTTTTTTATGAGACCCATTGCTCCTACTACTGTTGGAACTGTCTGGGTATCGTTCTTCCACATTGCCCTCCTCTCTGCCTGCAAGTCCAGGTATTTTATGACTTTGTAATCACTGGGTGTAGCAGTCTCTGTGATCAATGCTACTGTGTCTTTTCATGGATTACTATATTATATCTGGTTTTCTCACATCTATTTTTTGAACTGTTGATAATGTGTGATCCTATGTGGTATAAACTTCATTTTCTGTAATGCTTTGTGTTTCATGTTTCCAGTGCTTCTCAGCTACTTCAGTATTGTGTTTTCACAATCCTCTATGCAGCAGTCTTACTACTTTGTTGCACTTTTCAATAGACAGGCCTTCTACCATTAATGTATCACACTCAGCAACAAGATGTGACCGTTTCCAATTCTGTTTTGCAAAACCTGCATCTGTCTGTTTCTTCAGCATGTTCAATGGACTTTGTAAACCAAAATGTACGTAGTCCGTTATCCTGGGCCGCCAATTTGTCTTTTTGTTTAAATTCACCTCTTCTTAACCATTCCTGTGTTAGACCCTGATTGACTTGAGGTTTTACCAGGAGTTTTCTGTCCTTGCAACTATGTTTATGCATTTTCCACATATCTTGCTTTCTCAGATGATCCTTCACTTTATATTCCTTCTTTTTTGTTTTTTGGCACATTCAGTTGCTACCCGATTTTTTTTTTGTTTTGTCCACTTCTAGTTTAATTTCCAGTCCTACTTGGCACTGATAACTTCCCTTCCCTGCTTAGTTTAGCAGACGTATATCTTAGAGTTGTTCTAGTCATGTCTTAACTTTCACTATGTTTGGATCTTATGAGGTCAGCAGACACACGTGCAGTTGTTTGATTGCAGACCTGTACATGTAATCAATTTGAAGAGACCCATACCTCCTTCAGAATGAGGAATGCATAGTCTTGGTTTACACTGATTGATTTTTATAAATCATTTTGATAAACATAAGCAGTTTTCCTCATTTAACTCTGTCCAGTTGATCCAGCACCTTTTGGGGCCAGTCATTCATCACAAAACTGTAAGAACAGGGAGAGCAAATTGATTTGTAGCTTGGACTTTGTTACTAGATGTCAAGGCTGTTTTCAGTATTTATTTTTAGTTTTTATAGCCATGACCTAATCCAAGATTATGGCTTAATGGATTGAGGGCAAGACAAAGAGCAGCAGTGACAGAATCGCCCTGAAATAATCTTCCTTTGGAATTTATCACTGGTATAATTGCCCTTTATCATGACTTGGCCGCAGAGTTGTTTGCCACTGTTTCATGGTCACAGTAATGTAATCGATCAGTGTAGGGGTGGTATCGTATGCATTTTTAAGCACTCTTATCCATGAATGTGGGGTGCTGTCAGATGCTTTTTTTGTAGTCTGTCCATTCCATACTTTAGATTCTTCCCCTTTTACATTTCTCCATTGTGATTTTTATTTAAGAACAAATGATCCTTTGTTTCATATGACTTTATTTTTTGTTGCCCTTTTGTTGTATTGCCATGATTGAGATTGCTTCTTAAGGACTATAAACTCTGTCCGCATCAATTCCTGGTCTATTATTAGAAGACTGAATGTTTAGGTGATCGAACACCTAAACATTGATCTTCTAATATCGAACCGCACAATGTCGAACGTCCCAGGGAAACACGTCCCTCGGCCACAACACAAAAACATTACTTTACATCTAAATTAAGTGTGGGGGCTTCACCCCCAACTAAGTATACCAACTCCGAGATCGCTCAACAGCAGTCTAGTTTTTTTTTCCTGTTTGGGGTGAAGAAATAAAAAGTTAAATCTTCATGTAAAGATGTTAATAATTTTAGCCAGAAGTTAGGTACTGCATTTTTGTGGTGGTTTCTATTCCTTTTGCCTTGTTTCTGTAAAACTTTTTGGGTCATCTATAAATTTATTATCTTGTACTTTAGCTGCATATCTTCTAAGTTTTTTTCTGCTGGTGCTGATATGTTTAGTTTATTTGCAATAGTGTATGATAGATCCTAGTGTGCGATGATACTACATGTTGCTTTTATCACGTCTCTCTTTTTTGAGTATTTTTGTTCTGTTCCCTCTTCTTTACTTTTGTAACAGCGACACTTGTCTTAATTGCTTTTTAGCTTTCTGTATTCGATACTTCCATGATGGCATTTGACTTCTCCCTTTCCTTTCCCTTACTGCTCTGTGTTTTTGTGGTAGGATACATTACTGTGCAGCTAAAATCTTATTTACTTCTATCACATGAATTTCTGTGAGCAGTCTTGATTACCGTGTTCATTTGTGTTATCAAACTTCTGACATTTTGATTTTCTGCAGTCTATTTTTTTTTTTTCATCGATCTTAATATGATTGTCTATCCATCTCTATTAAGTCAAGCAACTCTTCCCTTGGGTCATTTTCTTCTAAACTAAGGGCCCATTCTTCTACGTGTACTGCGGGCATTCTACATAAAGTTCCAGAATATCTTCCTGTGCCATATTCTTTTAAGCTTAATCCTGTGTCATCCATTGCTCTTTCAGATGGGAACTCGCTGACTGGTCCACATCATTGACTCTGTCATAATTGCCACAGTTTCCTGTTCCTTTCCTTGCTGTGCAACTCCAAGTGACTTTTTGTAATACTTTGGAGCCTCTAGTAGGAAGTTATGTTCATATGGCCTGTAGTCCACAAAGAACAAAACTGCAAACCAAGGTAGTTTAAAAGTATGGACATTTTATCATGAATTGTGGATCCAGGTGTACAAGGATTGCTTTAAAATTGAAATGCTGATAAAACAAGTAAAATATGAGTGCTTTCATCAAAAGTTCTTTAGATAAAACCATGTTTGAAAGATTCAGTCCATACATACACTAGTCTAGATCACATGAATGCCAAGTCCCCAATGTTGTCTTGCTTCCTTTTGGCGGATTTAAAGAGAATTTTTAGAAGATTTAAAGGGCTATGCAGGTAGAAAACTGACATGAATTACAACAGATTTGAGTTGAGTTGTTTATACATTACACAGGAGGGTTATGGCTGACAAAGTTTGCAGATGACTGCAAACTGGGCGCCATAGTAGAAAACACATCTGACACAGATATCCTTCAGAAGGGTCTCACAGAAACGGATAACTGGTGCCAGAGCCACGGCCTAAAGTTAAATGCCAAAAAATGCATAGTCATACCCTTCGGGAAAAACAAGGTTACCCCTAACTACCAAATAGGTGGCAATCCACTGAGCACAGAAGAAGTTATCAGGGACCTGGGGACCCAGGTTGATAGTAGTCTGTCATTCAACACCCATGTAGCTAAAGTAGTTAGGAAGTCCTTCTACATTGCCCACCTTATCATGAAGGGATTCTCATCTAGATCAAGGGAGGTCATAGTCTCCCTTTACTCATCACTCATCAGACCAATGATTGAGTACAATGCCCCATTCGGAATGTATCTGACCCGACACTTGCAGCAGCTGGAGAGGCCACAAAAGTTCCTCACCAAAAGGATAAAGGGTCTCAAAAAATCTGTCCTATGCTGCCCGACTGAAAGAACTCCAGCTCTATTCAGTCGCCACCGCTTGCTCAGAGGTGACCTTTGCCTAACATACAAGGCCATGTCAAACCTAGATTTGATGAATATGCTTCACCTCAAAAAAATCTAGATCCATCAGAGCCACAAGGGCGGGAGACTTAAACCTCGACACGGCTATTAATAGGACGTGCTGGAGAGATAGATTCATCACCCAAAGACTCCCTATGCTGTGGAACAAAATCCCGGTACATGTGAGGCAGAGCACCTCGCTGGCCTTGTTCAAGAGAAATCTTGACCAATGGATGGGAGATCGCAGATATACCCCAGGAATTACCTCAGTGTCACTGCTCGACAGAGGCACAGCAAAATAATGGGTATAGTTCCCCATACTAAAGGGGTGGCGTAAGCCACAAAACAATGGGCTAGGCTTATAAATGCCCTCGGGCAGATAGCCTAGTATGAACCTATGAACCTATTATGCTTCTGATTCTTTACATGCTAATAATGTACTGGCAAAATATTGCAGCCATCACCTTTCTAAAGGTTTCAGTTTTAAAATACAGGTGATGGATATTTGGTCATTGAAACCAGGCCAGTTCATGGCATTAAGTTTCAGTTGCCAGAGAAGTTCAAGTTTTTCCAGATTTTTGTCTATGGGCCCCCTCTATCTGACGGGACAGTTTGTTCTAATGGCATCCTTTTTACTTCTAATATTGTAAGTGTGCTCAAAGTCTGTCATTCAAATATTTTTGGGGTATAAACTGGACACCATTAATGACAGACTACCAGTTAAAATATACTTGCTGTACAGACGGTAGCCACATTTTGCCATCCCAGAGTGCTTTGGTTGTTGTACTGGTTTCTTCTCATATAAAGATTTGAGGTTATGCCCCTTCTTATAAACAATGCTTGGAGCTAAACCTACATGTTCTCTAATGTGTTTGTCATTTGTCAGAGTATCGCAATTTTTGGTAAATATGCTTCTAATGCAGTAGCTGTCCGGATGAAATACTGTAAGGAGTTCTTAAAATTATCGGTCCTGTTATGTGTGGATGGTTGGGTACCCATAACTGATGGACTAATATCTTGCGTGGTTGCCTCAAGGATGTTTACGAAGTGCTTCCTTTCACGTTTATTCATGACCTATATTATTAAGTGGATATCCACGCTTCAAAAAAATGTCCTTAACAGGTTACATTCGTCCCATAACCTTTCCTCATCTGTGATCATTTGGGCAGCACAGACTAATTGGCCTTTGACCACTCTCTTCCGCACTCGCAGATGCGCACTTGTGTAGTGGAGGAATTTGTTAGAGGAGATTAATTTCTGGTAAATTTCAGAAGTAAATCTTTTGGTATTGTCCTTTTTGAGGCATGCATCTAGATGTGCTATATGAGTATCGTGGATTAGGTGGTTGAATTGGAGGAATTATGTGGTGGTGTTGATGAATTCCAGGAACTGGGGAATGATGTCAACATCTCCATCCCAAAAATAAATGTATCGTACAGGTACCTGGTGTAGAATTTGCACGAACTATGTAAAGTGGACTAAGGTTTTTATTTATTTTTTTTCCCTTGTCCCACTATCATGACTGCCTAGGCAAATAGACCCCTCATGCTGAACCCATGGCTATGCCTTTTGTCTGTATAGTGGTAGTAATAGTGGTGTAGTAGTAGTGCCATAAGATGTTCGTGCATATTTGATGTTCTGTTGTAGTACTTTGTCGGCTAGAAATTCACAAAACCATTTTGGGCCAACATGATCTGGAATGATATCAAAAAATCTTTTACATGAGTTGTTATAAGTATGTATGATTCATGGTAGGGAATGTGATTAATTTTATCCAAAAAATCCCAAGAATCACGATAGATGTGTGGTTCAGCCATGATAAATTCTAATAACATGGTAAAAAAAAAAAAAAATTTGCTAGAGGATGAGTGATGGATCCTCTAGCATCTACCATTTGCTTAAGTGGTGGTAGTTCAATAGTCCTGTGGAGTTTAGGAACCCCAAAAATGATTGGTATAATTGGTCTTCTTACATTTAAGAAGTTATAGTCCTCTATTGATATGTGGTTATTAATAAATAAGTCCATGATGTTGAATCTAATTCTCCTGTAAGCAGAATTAAGTTCATTAATCAAGGAATTCATGTAAATGTCATCGTCTAAAACTCTTTTTATTGTAGTAATCAGTCGTATTCATAACGATAAGGTCACTGCCCTTGCGTTGCAATGTCCTGATTTCCCAGTTGGTTTGAAAGGTACAAATATTTTATTTTTTTATTTTACATTTGTTAACCAGGATGGTCCGACTGGATACATGTCCTTTTTCAGCGGAGGCCCGGGGAGAAAAGCTCCATCAGAATTACAATGACAATTGGATACAGAAAAAAAATAGGATGAACAATAACATAGAACATAGGCTATCTACATACTAGTACAAAACTACCATACAATATTTTCTGAATTTACTACTAATGATTAGAATATACATTAATAACATATTAGCGAGGACGATAGGCAGTATAATGCCGTAGGGTTTGACAACATATATAGATCTTTGTCACAACATACAAAGTTCTAATCACCTTAGCTAGTTGGTTTAGGTTTTAGTTTATGGCACAGAGCTAGTCTGGGTTTGAGCAAGGACATAGCCATTGTGACTTAAGGTGGAGTTTTAGACTATTTTTGAATTGAAGCATGAGGTTATTGAGGAGAGAGTTCCATATTTTACCAGTGGTATTGGCGAACAGAGCGTCGCCACCTAGGTTGAAATATTTAGTTGTTTGGACAAGGAGTCTGTTTGCTGAGCGAAGGCAGCTTAGATTGGAGTAGGGAGTCATTAAGTTTTTTAGTGCTGGGGTATTCTCAGGTTGTTTAAGGATTTTGAATGCCTCTGAGTTGGTACTGCTGAAGAAGGTATGGGAATTCTATCCATCCAAGTTTTTTCAGGTTAATACAGTGGTGGGTTCGTTAGGGTAGGCCTATAACGAATCTGGCAATGTGATTATAGCAGGATGAGAGCTTGTTCAGATCAGATTTGTTAAGGTTAGTAAGCACAGGAGAGGCATATAGTAGGGTAGAGAGAAGGTGTGAGCGGGCTGTGGCTGTCCTGGCATTCGGGGTTAGGAAGGCTTTTATTCTATATAGGGTCCCAAGTTTCTTGTTGACTGACTTAATGGTTTGGTTGATGTGTATATCAAATCTGAGTTTATTGCCAATGTTTACTCCTAGTAGCTTTGTATAGGTGTCAGGGGAGATAATGGTCCCATTATTGGACTGTACAGTAAAGTGTTCGGTAGGTGATTTATTAGTTGGGTAGAAGAGAAGTAGTTTGGTTTTGTTTGAATTTAAGATCAGGAGATGGTTGGCAAGCCAGTCTTCGACTGTGGTGAAGCTATGTTGGGTAGTAGTTAGTAGATTTTCAAGAGAGGCATTGGAACATATTATAGTTGAGTCATCTGCATACTGAATACAGGTGGCTTCAGGGATGACTGTTTGGAGGTCATTTATAAAGACTGAAAAGAGGAGAGGTCCTAATATGGAACCTTGAGGAACTCCTATGGTATTTGGTAGCATGCAGGAGAGCTTGTTGTGCCAAATTACTGCTTGTTGTCTCCCAGTGAGGTAGGCTTGAAACCAGTCAAGAGCTGGAGTATCTAGATGCAGGGTTTTTAGAGTGTGTAGAAGTAACTTGTGGTTTACCATATCGAAGGCTTTCGATAGGTCCAGGAAGAGAGCGGAGGATATTTTTTTGTTATTCCGGTTAAGATTTATGTTTTCAGTAAAAGAGAGGAGGGCAGTGGTTGTACTATGATGGGGTCTGAATCCATGTTGAGAATCTGTAAGTAGTTTATTCTGGGTTAGATAGAGCATTAGTTGGTTGTGCACGCACTTTTCCATAATTTTGGCAAGTGGTGATAGTATGGCTATAGGTCTATAGTTGGATAGTTCTGTGGATGAACCTCCTTTGTGGAGTGGTATAACGTAGGATATTTTCCAAATTGAGGGGATTGAGGCCTCTGTTATGGTTCTGTTAATTAGGATCGAGATAGGGTAGGCTACGACATCTGCAGCTATTTGCAGGTATTCAGCTGGGAGAAGATCGGCCGAAAGGGTGGTTGGCTTCAGTTTTTTCAAAAGGGATCTGATAAAGGATGTGGACACTGGCTGGAAGTTAAAAGAGAGTGGTGATTCAGGTATAATATATGTTGAAGTGGAGGGAGGAGAAAGTTGGTTAGCTAAGGACTGAATGGTGCTTTCGACCTTAGTTATGTTACTATTCTCTGGGGTTCCTTTTATAATTCTGGTTTTGCTTCCCTGCCCAAGTAGTTGTGGATATCCAGTTCACAGATCTCTTGGAAGCATTGAATAACAGGATGGATGGGAGGATTAAAAGTACTAGATGTGTGTAGGGGGTTAAGCGCGTCATTGCAGTTTTGAAATAAGTTGGTTTAACTTCGTAATGTAGAGTTTCAAATCCGTCAGGACAGAAGCCACATCGGTTATCTTCTGTGGTATGAATGTCATACCCATTGCAAGTAAATTGCAACACTGTTCATTCAGCACACTTGTAGGATAGTTGTATACTTTGAAATCACCTGTTGAATTGCATACAATATTGCAAGGTGGTAAAACAGCACCGACCTTCTGATTTATATTGTCAGTGTGAAGATGGTGTGCAGTTGTTAAAATTTCCCTCTGCCCCTCCTGGCATCTCTCTGTGGGGGTTGTCTCCATGATGTGGTCTGCCTTTGGTCGGGTGGGCGTTGTTCCTGTTTCTTCAGCCTCTCCAATCGTCTGTGGGGGGGGGGGGGGCTTCTTCGTCTACAAATAATCCAGATTGGATAAACCTGCTTGATTTGGAGGCTCACTGTTGGATTCTTCATTATTGCTATTATGAGAAGTATATAAAATTATTTGATCCCATCCTTGTGTAGGAGGGGGAAGGGGGTGTGCTTGGTTGTTGGCATACTCTCTTGTCCCCTGTGAACTTTTTCTTTTTCGGTCTCTCATGGCATTCACATGTTCACCAATACTGTTAGTTTTGTAACCAAGTATATTTATCTGAATTTGACTGTAAACTTTTAAAAATAATCATTTTCCAATTGGAGTTTCTTTGTTTTGCGAAGTGTATTCGGGACAACATTGTCCCTAAAGGCCTGCGTATGTGGCTTCTTCCCACTGGCCTAGTCCAAGGTTCCAAGTTGCATGTGGAGCTACTTAATTTGCTGAATACATAGACCTTCTGATCAAATATAATAATAAACAACTTGAACTTATTGCTGAAACACCGCAATTTAGATTATAGCATTAACCATGATCTTGACTACGAACAACATAAGTAAATACAGACATCCATCCAGTTTAATGCTTCAAGAGAATCTATAAACAGTATATCCGCAAGTTTTTGGATAAGGAAGCAAAACCAGAATGTAAAGGTACCCCAGAGAATAGTAACATAACTAAGGCTGAAAGCGAACTTATTCATAGTTTTCAAAACAACTGGGAAATCAGGATAATGCAACCTAAGTGGTGTGGGCTTATTGTTATAAATATAATTGATTATTGCAATAAAATGAGAGCAGTTGTAGACGAGACACAAAATCCTCGAGTTAATGTACTTAATCCTTCTGTCGAGAATTAGATCCAACATCATGGACTTATTTATTGATAAGCGGATCTCAAATTGATGACTTATAACTTCTTAAATGTAAGCATACCAGTTATACCAACCATTTTTGGGGTTCCTAAACTCCATAAGAGTATTGAACCACCACCACTTCGGCCAATTGTAGATGCTAGAGGATCCATCACTCATCCTCTAGTGAAATTTTTAAACGTTGAGATCAAAATTTGCCATGGCTCAACCACACATCTGTTGTGATTCATGGGATTTATTGGATAAAATTAATCACATTCCCTACCATGAATCATATAACATGGACCTTCTGATCAAATATAATAATAAACAATTGATAGAATTCAAGTCTTTTACATCATTCCACATCATATTGACCTAGAATGGTTTTGTGCATTTCTAGCTGACAAAGGACTACAACAGGGCATCGTGGTGCTGCAAAATAATTTCATTAATTTCTTGAAGCCAGAAAAAATGCCATACTTATGAAACTAAAGTTTGTTACCGCTTTTGTCACCTTTCATTAAAGGAACTTCTTCAGACATTTATAGTGGCTCAATTTACAATTTAAATAGTCCCAAGTTGATATCATCGACCTCCCATTATCCAAAGTCCAGCAAGTGTAAATACATTCAGATGTTTGTAAAAAAAAAAAAAAAAAAAAAAAAAACACAAAACCGGTAAAAAAAATAAAATATTCTGTGGGGGTGTTTAATATTTGATATTTTGTTGTAATTAACATCGGTGAAGAATTTGTTTTGTGTTTTTAAAAAGTTTTATACACCGATATCTGAATGTATTTACTTGTATACTTGCTGGATTTTGGATAATGGGAGGTAGATGCTGTCATCAACTTGGGACTATTTAAATTGTAAATTGAGCTATTATAAATGTCTGAAGAAGTTCCTTTAATGAAAGGTGACGAAAGCGCTAACAATAAATTTTAGTTTCATAAGTACAGCATTTTTTTCTGGCTTTAATATTTGCTTTGTTTGTTTTTCCATTTTTTTCTTAGCTGTTTAATGTGGTTTTGTATGGAACCGGAAAGGAGTGCCAGTTCACCATTACTTTATTCTCAGAATAGCACCTTATTAAGTGAGCAGAATGCTATCGGGAACCTTACTCTGCTCATAAAATAGCTTACTAACCAGGATGATCTAGCTGTCAAGATTGCAGCATATGAAACCCTTCCAACTTGTACCAGCAGGCAGAATCTCCCAAATGGAGATATGGTTAATCAAGTGAACGGTGTGAGTCAATGTAACGTACCTGTCAGTAACATTTCTCCGGGTCCCTTGCCTAACTCACAGACTGTACAAGAAGAGGCAGCCCATGAACTTAATATGAGCACTGAGGCTAGCAGTAACCTCGCTAATAACGTGAACATTACTAATGTCCCCCAACTTAATATGAGCACTGAGGCTAGCAGTAACCTCGCTAATAACGTGAACATTACTAATGTCCCCCACCTTAATGACTGGCTAAATAGTGATGCTATTTTTAACTTTCGGCAAGGTGGAGGAGAGAACCAGGACCGAGCATCAGGTGTGATGCAAAGTGAGAGCACCATTGTAACCAACCTGAAAGAGTTTGATGCGAAACTCATGAAATACAGGAAACTCCAACTTGAAACAGCTTATTTGAGAGAATGTGTATGACGACAACATATTCCTTGGGGGCTTAGACAATGGTGTTGCCCAACTGGGTTGGTTAAAGATTCCCCCTTTCACCTGGACTTGTTAAAATTATTTGACAAGGGATTGAATTCCTTGTCAAAATTATTTTTTACAAGTGGATGGGCTAAAAAGTGAATTGAACTTAATAGAACAAAGGATCAAACTTGATTCTAATTTTCTGAGAGACAAATTTGACTTTTTGTCGCATCTTTACTAGTATCTATGCAACTATAGATAAATTAAAAGGAGCAAAAATAAAAAAAATTAGATGGGGATCGGAAGGAATATGAATCCGGTAGAGCATACCCGGTTCCCCCTACTTCACAACCATCTAATGGGACAGTCCTTTCTAACAACGAATGCTCTACAAATACAGCACCAGGGGAAATGCAATCCATTGCACTGGGAAATACTGATGGTGAAACACCTGACACCCCTGTGAGTTGGAATAATTGACTCTGAGGCCGACAAACACACAATAACAGCGATTTTCCATCAACAGGATTTTCGTAACGGCCAGCAGCAGCAAGTGAGCAGAGCCCAGAACAACAACCAAAGGAACGCCTGAACCAGGAAGCAGAACAGGCTAAGGAGGTAGCAGAGGGGGCATTGGTGGAACGGAGGGTTCGATCCATCGTGTCAACATCTGCACAAATTTTAAAGGTGGCTTTAACATCTGCAATTATACTATGGAGACTGTAAAACCTGGGTTAAACTACTTTTAGGCAACACTTTTTCCATACTACCAGAGTTTAAAATTTGAAGTGTGTTTAATCCCCCATTACATGCGACTATTGCCCGTTTTGAGAAATCATGCAAAGTATATAAGACATCTTTTGGGAACTTCCAGTAACGCATATAGAAGTACAAACTTGACCAAAATAGAAGTTCAGGAAATGAATGACCTAAGGACGACAGGAGTCAGGGTTATACGTCCTGATAAAGGGGGAGGATTGTTTTTTTTATGAAATGGGAGGAATACAAAAATAAAATGAGAGACATGCTGGATAGTGAAGCATATGTGAGCAGGTCTCGGTTAGTGAAATGAATGGGGCCTATCAGCATGTAAAAACAGCGATTAGTGACTTGTTTTTGGAGGGGTACATTGATATAGATATACTGAACTATTTAGACATAACACCAGTTACCCCAGTCCTGTTTGGGATTCCAAAAATGCCTAAGAACTTAAATGACCCCCCCTTTTAGACCCATGATTGATGGTAGGAATTCCATAACCTGTGCTAAGTTGTTTGATTTTAAAAATAAAAAAATACTTGGAAACGGAGACAAATCTGCAGAGACTCCTGGCAGTTCTTGGGAACACTGAACAACCTGGAATTTAATCAAGAATACACCTTCATTACAATAGATGTTAAGGACCTGTACACTGTCATTCCCCAGATTACGGGGTTAGACTGGGTAAGGGACTTTCTTTTGGAAAAGGGGGCACCTGGTGAGGAGACCCTTTTTTTTTTTAATTCTCGCCCTCCTAGAACTAGTATTGGCTAATAATTTTTTTCTTATTTGACGGGGATTTATTTTTGCAGAAAACAGGTGTTGCGATGGGGTCACCCTGTGGGGGCACTTTCGCCAACTGTGTTGTGTCCTATTGGGAGAGACGCTTGTTGTTCCAGCATGAAATGTTCAAAAGCAAGGTACACAAGGTACCTTGATGATATGTTTTTGATCTTTACAGGAGATATAAAGAAGAGGTCCCAAAATTTGTTGAGACCTTATATAATATGACCCCCTTTTTTGAAATGTACAAATTTTGATACTCCAGCTATATCATACGTAGATGTGTGGCTTAAGTACATTACACATAGTAGGTATATTGCCAAAATATACTGCAAACCTACCTATTCCAATGATTTCCTTCACTACACCAGTAATCGCCCTTACCACCAGAAGAGGGCCGTTGTAAAGGGTGGCAAAGATGTTTACACTGGATGTTGAGTTTGAGGTGGAGTGTAAAAACTTGTGGGGGATGTTCACCAGGAGAGGATACCCAATAGATTAGCTTTATTGGATGAGATTGTTGTAGAGGTCAGAAGGAAAGGGGAAATGGGCCATTTCCAGCCCATTTTAAATAGGGGAACCTTAAGGGGTGATGAACAAATGGTTTTGGCAGATCACTCTTTTTTTTTTATAGAAGGGGCGACTTGGATTATAACATCAGTTTTATAACAACTTTTTCAAGTGATGCCAAACTCCTGAGAGAGGTTTATAAATAAAAATTGGGCTATGATTAGCGATGTTACTATGGCTAGGAATAGGTTTGGGCCAGGACCCAAGGTGACGTTTAGAAAAGGCTCTAATCTAAAAACATTACTCAAAAAAGAAGTTAACCCATGTGATCCTAACATAGGGATGAAGAAATGTGGAAGATGATGTTCTTGTAAATATATAGAAACTTCTTCCTCATTTATTATAGTGAACATTAAATATTCCTTAGAAGGAAAATTTGACTGTGGGCAGTAGGTTATTTATATATACTTAGCTAGGTGCCAACAGTGCTCCTCTTTCTACATAGAAAAGACCGAGAGGCACTTCAGACAAAGGATATACGAGCACCAGTACGGTATTAGTAGACGGGACAATAACAATGCTTTTGTCCAAGCATATTTTGGAACACACTAACCACACTTTTTCCTTTTTATGGTTCTTGAGAAAATAGACCTGAATCCCAGGAAGGGGACTTGGGCTTTAAGACTCTAGGAGAGGGAGTTGCTATGGCAACTGAGGGTAAATGCCTTTTCCTACCCTGGGTTGAACGATTCTTGTTCCCTGCAATGTATTTTAAAACTTAAAACATTAACCAGGTAAAACAAAAACATTTCTGTGGGGGCATTTAATATTTGATATTTTTGTTAACATCAGTGAAGAATTTTTGTGTGTTTAAAAAGTTTTTTTTACACACACGAATATCTGAATGTATTTACTTGTATACTTGCTGGATTTTGGATAATGGGAGGTCGATGCTGTCATCAACTTGGGACTATTTAAATTGTAAATTGAGCTATTATAAATGTCTGAAGAAGTTCCTTTAATGAAAGGTGACAAAAGCACTAACAAAGTTTAGTTTCATAAGTACAGCATTTTTTCTGGCTTCAAGATTTGCTTTGTTTGTTTTTCCATTTTTTTTTAATTTCCTCTCATTATTTTCAAAAGAGATTAATTTTTTTTTTATATACAGACAAAAGGCATAGCCATAGGTTCAGCATGTGTGGTCTATTTGCCTATGCAGTTATGATACAGTGGGGGTCTTTGAGTCCACTTTCTATAGTTAGTGCAAAATCTATACCAGGTACCTAGACAATATATTTATTTTGTGGGATGGAGATGTTGACATCATTCCCTAGTTCCTGGAATTCATCAACACCACCACAGAATTCCTCCAGTTCACCTACCTAGTCCATGATACCCATGTAGCATATCTAGATGCTTGGCTCAAAAAGGATGTTATCAACAAAAGATTTACTTATGAAGTTTACCGGAAAAAAAGCTACTCTAACAAATTTCTGTACTACACAAGTGTGCATCCCAGAGTGCAGAAGAGAGCGATTTTGTCAAAGGTCAATTAGTCTGTGCTGCCCAAATGATCACAGATGAAAGGTTTTGGGACAAATGCAACCTGTTAAGGGACATATGTGGATATCCACTTTTTGTTAATGAATTGATGATTGAGGTCATTAATAAATGTGAAAGGAAGCACTTCGTACCCATCCTTGGGGCAACAATGTAAGATCATATTATTCCATCGGTTATGAGTACACAAACATCTACACACACCACTAACAGGACCGATAATTTTAAGAATTCCTTTGTTACAGTATTTCATCCGGACAGCTACCATATTAGAAGCATCAGCTACCATATTAGAAGCATACTTATCAAAAATTGGAATATTTTGACAAATGAACACATTAGAGAACACGTAGGTTTGGCTCAAAGTATTGTTTATAAGAAGGCGCAGAACTTCAAAGCCTTGAGAAGAAATCAGTACAACAACCAAAGCACTTTGGGATGGTGAAAATGTGGCTGCTGTCCATATTGCAAGTTTATTTTAACTGGTAATTTGTCATTAATGGCGTTCAGTTTAGACCCCAAAAATATTTTAATTGTAATTCTAAGTCATTTGTTGTACTCTATGCTAACACTGTGAAGGGTTTTATGTTGGTAAGACAGAAAGACGTCTACATGACAGAATTCATGAGCACAGTTTTATGATATTGGAACTAAAAAGGATACCAGTGCTCTTTCCAAACATACTATGGAATTCCCTGACCACACCTTTTCCTGTCAGAGGAGACCTGTGGACACACTCACTCTGGACACACTCAGTCTGGAAAAACTACTTTGCTGACAATTGAAACTTAATGCCATAAACTGACCTGGTTTGAATGACCAAATATCCATCACATGTATTTTAAAACTGAAATCTTTAGAAAGGTGATGGCTGCAATATTTTGCCGGTACATTTAGTATGTAAAGAATCGGAAGCACATGTATAAACCAACTCAAATGTGTTGTAATTCTTTTTTTTTTTTTTTTTTTTTTTTTTTTTTCCTGCATGACCCTTTAAATCTTCTAAAAATTCTCTTTAAATCTTCCCAAAGGAAGCATGGCATCACTGGGGGCTTGACATTCATGTGATCTAGATTGGTGTATATATGGACTGAATCTTTCAAACGTGGTTTTATCTGAAAAAGTTCATTAAGAAGGCAACTTTTTATCATGAATTGTGGCTCCAGGTGTACTGTGTCCATACGTTTGAACTACGTGTGTTCATACTGCAACGGAACAGATGCTTCCCGCTCCACTGGTTTCTCCTTAATTTGGGGCCTCTTTGTATTATGCTATGATGTTATCAGAGTTAGATTTTCTACAGTAAATCCTTCACTGCACAGGTAATACATAATTTCTATTTCTTTAACTTCTCCATTACCAATCCTCTCTTGTACTTTCCCATTTGTTTTCTTCTTGTTTGTATTGTAAGAAATGTCCATATCCAGATGCCTTTGCCTGCATTTCTCTTCAAATATCTTTGGTGCTGCTTTTTTGTTGACTAGTTTTTGCTTTCTTTTTTCATAAATATTACACCGCATTAAATTTCTATGTTAAGTTGTCAATCTAGCCTTCATTTTTGCTGGATGGGTTCGGAGTCGAACCTTGGCTCCGACTCTGCCTATTACTAAAGCTCGAGAGCTATTTTTACTGGCTCAAGGCTATCCTATGTCCCATAATGCTAGGCGTCATATACCCAGATCTCGTTTGCCGCTTCAGCTACGAGGTTGCATTTTTCACCGGCTCCAGGTCGTATTAAATTTTTTTTTATATTTGCAGTTAGTTTTTGTAAATTTTCTCTTAGTAGTTTTTGTCCTAGTAGTGTACCAGCTAGTTTTCCCCTCCTTTTCTTAGGTTCATAGGTTCATACTAGGCTATCTGCCCTAGGGCATTTAAAAGCCTAGCCAGAGTGTGTGTGGCTTTCACCACCCCTTAGGATGAGAATACTATACCCATTAGTTTGCTGTGCCTCTGTCCAGCAGTGATACAGAGATGATTCCCGGGGTAAACCTACGATCTCCCATCCACTCGTCAAGATTTCTCTTGAACAGAGTCAGTGAGGGGCTCTGCCTCACATGGACTGGGATTCTGTTCCATAGTGTAGGGAGTCTCTGGGTGATGAATCTGTCCCTCCAGCACGTCCTATTTATATCCGTGTTGAGGTTTAAGTCTCTTGCTCTCGTGGCTCTGGTGGATTTGGATTTTTTTGAGGTGGAGCATGTCCATTAATTCCGGGTTGGACATGGCCTTGTATGTCAGGCACAGATCACCTCTGCGCCGGCGGTATGCGACTGAATAGAGCTGGAGTTTCTTCAGTCGGGCATCGTATGACATATGTTTGAGCCCCTTTATCCTTTTGGTGAGGAACTTTTGGGGTCTTTCCAACTGCTGCAGGTGTCTGGTAAGGTACATTCCGAATGGGGCGTTGTACTCAATCATTGGTCTGATAAGTGAAGAGTACAGGGTACAATGACCTCTCCTGATCTGGATGTGAATCCTTCATGATCAGGTGGGCAATGTAGAAGGTCTTCCTAACCACTTTGGCAATGTGAGTGTCGAGAGGTTACTGTCAACTTGGGTCCCCAGGTCCCTGATAACTTCTTCCGTGTTTAATGGATTACCACCTATGTGGTAATTAGGGGTTACCTTGTTTTTCCCAAAGGGTATGACTATACATTTTTGGCATTTAGCTTAAGGCCATGGCTCTGGCACCAGTTATCCATTTCTATGAGACCTTTCTGGAGGATGTCTGTGTCTGATGGAGTGTCAATTATGGTGCCCAGTTTGCAGTCATCTGCAAATTTTGTCAGCCACAATCCCCCTATGTTTGCCTGCACTTCAGAAAAATAAATGCCGAACAAGAGGGGGCCCAGGACTGAGCCCTGTGGGACACCGCTCGTGACCGGCTTAGAGTCTGACATGGCACCAGCAACTCTAACCCTGTGTGTTCTGTCCTTGAGCCAGTTTGCAACCCATCTTGTGACATATGGGTTTACATCTAAGCTGGTGAGCTTTTCTATGATGCCAGAGTGGGGTATTGTGTCTAACGCTTTTGCTAGGTCAAGGTAGGCTGTGTGAACTGCCTTACCCTCATCAATGGCCTTAGTGACTGTTTCGAAAAAGTCGACCAAGTTCAAGAGGCAGGATCTGCCCTTGACAAAGCCAAATTGGGTAGGATCCAGTGTCTGTAGGTCCCCAATGTCTTTATTTATGAGTTCCATTATGATCCTCTCCATAGCTTTGCAGACGAGGCTCGTCAAGCTTATGGGGCGGTAATTTCCAGGGTTCGTAGAAGCACCGCCTTTGTGGAGTGGGACCACAGTTGCCGTCGCCATTCTTTGGGTACGTATCCTGTAGTAAGGCTAAGATTAAACAGCAGCCTTATGTGTGGGTTTAGTTCCTCATTGAGTTCGTGTAGCACACAGCCGGGGACACCGTCCGGTCCCATTGATGCTGTGTTTATTGCGTTAGAGAGAGCAGCTCTCACCTGGGCATCTGAGATGTTTGGGAGGCTAGACTCTGGTGGGATAGATATTTCTCCTTTTGGGGGGGGGGGGAGAAATTTGCACTGAACCTGTCTGCCAGTATGTTGGCAATGTCTGTGGGTTCAGTGATTTTTTTTTTTATCATTTTGGACTAATTCTGAGCATATCTGGGAGTTTCCACCCAGGTTTCTAACATAGCTAAAGAAGGCTTTATGATTGTCTTTTGTGTCATTAGCGATTTTTCTCTCAAAGTTGGCCGTGGATGATTTTGAGTGATCGTAGTTTTTTGCTAGTATTGATCAGAGATGCCTTCCCATTTAGGGATTTTGCTCTGTCATGTAGTAGCTTTCTCCTCTTGTTGTAGAGTTTGTTTATGGCTGGAGTCCACCAGACCGGGCGCCTGCCTTTGGTGGAAAGGGTATTGATTTTATTAGGGATTGCTTGATCCATACATTCCTGGAGGTGCTCGTAGAAGGCATTTGTAAGGGTTTCAGCAGCGTGGGTTGTGGTTTCCACTGGCTCGGGGCCTTGAAGGATACCACTCCAGTCTTAAGAAGTGTGAAGTTTGCTTTTGAGAAGTTCTTCACTGTGGTCTTTTTGCTGGGGTGGGGCGGGATGTGGATCTCCAGTGAGATTAATTTATGGTCTGATCTCACCAATGAGGGATATACTTCCGGTGTGGAGCATTTTGTCCCCATGTTTGTGATGATCAGGTCTAGTATATTTTCTCCTCTTGTGGGAATGGTGACTAGTTGTTCCATAGCATTTGAGTTTATGAACTCAAGGAACCTTTGGGCTAGGGTGTTGGGGCTTGAGTAATGTTCCCAGTCTATGTTTGGGTAGTTGAAGTCACCCAATATGATGGTGTTTGGAGAGACATTCATACTCTCCAGTGTCTTTAGGAAGGCTGTGTGGGTTTCCTGAGTTTGAGAAGGTGGTCTGTAGCATGTTACAAACTGTAGGGCAGTTTTACCTATGGTTAATTGCACCTGGATGGTCTCCGATGCTTCGTGCGTTGCCACTAACCTGGAGGTGTGGGTATCCTTTATGAATATGGATACTCCCCTCCTTTGTGGTTCGGTCCGGATTTTGGGGCGGAACGCATGATATGAGGTATAACCTGATAGTGCTGGGGTGCTCTCAGGAGCCTTGAACCAGGTTTCAGTCACAACACAGACATCGATGTTCTCCATACTGAGGAGGGCTTTGAGGGCGTGCATCTTGAGGTTTAGACTTCTGGCATTGAGCAGTATTACCCTTAGTTTTTCTCCATTTTTGTTTTCTAGGGCGGTAGGTTTATCATTTTGAGCCTTGCCTAAAGGCACTATGGGGGTGGCAAGAGCCTTTGCCAATATCCGGAAGCCCAGGGGTGACAGGTGCAAGCCATCCCTTGCGAAGCAGCGTGGCTTGTCAAGCATGTCATCCCAGGCAGACGGACATTGGATCCCCTTAGAATGACACCAGTAATTAAGCCAATTATTAAAGCTGATCATTTTGTCTCTGTATTGTGGCATCATTCTTGGTGAGGGTAGGATACTGCTCAGGGTCAGGGTCATACCGGCCTGGGCTACATAATCTGAGAGCTCCTCTATGTCTCTTTTCATGTAGTCCAGGGAGGTACGTCTCAGGTCGTTCACACCGGCATGGACAATGACTGAGTCATACTTGTACTTGCTGTGGAGTGACCTGAGTGCTTGTGTTATGTGGCGGATTCTAGCGCCTGACAGGCAGCTTACTGTGATCTTTTCCTTGTTCAGTCTGGTGAGTGGGACGTCAGTGTGTCTGACTATGGAGTCACCTATAACAAGTGTGTCTGGCATTGTGTTTGGCCTTAAGGGCTGTGACTGTTTAGCACACTGACTTTGAGAACTATGTGTTGCATGTCTTATGTCTTGAGGTGGCAGTTGCTTGGGTGTCTGCTTTGGAGGCCTCTGTAGTTTTGGTAGATTTTTGATCAGTGCCTCCGAGTATGTCTTTGTGTGTTTATGTGTTTGTTTTGCAGTTGTGATAGTTCTATGTGAAACTGGGTTTGTGGTGTGTGTGGTTTCCTTCTCCTCCTGTCTGGTCTTGCCAGTCCTGAGTTGAGAGAGCTCAGCCTCCAGTTTGGCTATATAGTTGCATCTGTCACATGTATTTGTGTTTTGTGGGAGAAGGAGTGGGTTGTCTGTGTACGTGAGGCAATTGTAACATTGCCTCAAGATGCCCAGATTCACCAGCTGAACAGGAGAGGACGCTAGCAACTGACCCTTCGACATGCTAGAAAAAGTGAAAAAGTTTGCTGTGTAACTGAGTCAGAAGGGACCTATAGGAAATGGGTACTCAAGGGGATTCTAGGCTAATGTAGTACTTTGTTTAGTATACAAGTACTTTACCTATATAAAAATGCTTTAGGAGCAAGTGCTGAGCTTTTGAGATAGAGAATAGACTGTTTAGATTGCAAGTAGAGAAGTTCTAAGGGAAAAATTGAAGAGCAGACTTTACGGAGCCAGAAATAGTTTAACCTTGTTTAACCGGCGCTACCTGATGGTGCTCTATGGGCAACTCCGCGCTAAATCACGCAAAAGCTCGCTAAAGCGGGCTTTATAGCAGGGGGTTGAAAAGAGCTAGGAATTGACCCAAAATGGCCAATAGACTACAAGTTTCTGGCTGGAACCACTGTTCTAGGGACAAATAGGCTGCTCAGTGCTCCCCACTCCCACTGGTGAACAAAGAAGTTTCCCTTTATCCAAATAAGGATATGGAATAGCACAGGAACCAAGCCAAAGCACAGAGATCAGCAAACTCTGAAGACTGGACTATTCTAGTTCAGTAAGGCGGGAAAACAAGATTATTATACCATGATCCCCCCAAAACGTGCACGCTGATTGGCCAGCGTGCCCGTTGTAAATAGAGTTATACTAATGGAAAAGGTCCGGTCGCCCGGACTTTTTCCATTAGTATAACTCGTTTTAAACACTGTCTCGCTATGTTAAATGGGTTTAACATAGCGAGACTTTTAAAATAAGCAACGGAGATCTCCGTTGCTTATTTTAAAGCTGTCTATATGTTAAACCCATTTAACATAGCAATGTTAAAAAGCAACGGAGAAAGCAAGATCTCCGTTGCTTTTATGTCTCGCTATGTTAAATGAGTTTAACATAGCGAGACAGTTTTAAAATAAGCGTCTCGCTATGTTAAACTCATTTAACATAGCGAGACACTAAAAAAAAGCAACGGAGATCTTGCTTTCTCCATTGCTTTTGCCCATAGCTCTGATGTACTGCAGGGCGCAGTACATCAGAACTGCCGGATGCCAAGACATCTGCGGAAGGGCAGTAAACAGGCATTATACTATGCCATTATTTAAGAAAAGTAACAGTTTCTTTTCTTAAATAATGTCATATAATAACTCACTTCTGGTGTGGTAATGCTAAATTACCACGGTTGGCTTTGTTTGGTCCTCGGGCTTAGCCACCGGGACCAAACCACGCCAACCGTGGGTAAATTTAGCATTACCCACACCCAGGCGTGGGTTATTGCTATATTATTTATTTATTTTTTTTTTTTGGCAGAAAACGGAGGAAAAACAGACAGTAAATGCTATAAATGCTTTTAAGCGGCTAGCGCACTTGAGTGTGTTAGCCTACAGGTAAAATTAAGCAACAACTAACTTTTAAAAAGTGCAAAACAGTTAATCAACACAAAAACAGTCTAAATAGAATGCAGAGCTGTATAAACAGGCTAAAATGCAGTCGCTAAGCAGTAAATAATCAAAAAGCCAGAAAAAAATACTTAAATCAGTTATAGCAAATACAGTTATAACAAATGCTCTGAAATATACTGTATATTTCCAAAATGTTTGAGAAGGACAGTCAGAACACAAGAAGGTTCAGGCGAAAGAGAAAAAAAAAAGTTTTGTTTTACTTTTTGAAAGGGAAAAAGGAGGAACAGAAGGCCTTATCAAATGTTCTCTCTGTATTAAGCAGAAAGAGCTAATGACACTAGACTGGGAGGTGTGTCACAGTAGGGGCGGGCAACTGCAAAGCCACCAAGTATAAGAGCAAGACACCAACAGGGAGGGAGTGTGGGACAAAATAGCCTACAAGACAGCAAGCACTACAGACACAAATGAAAGTTTTTAAACAGATAAGGATTTGTGACGATACTGAATAGAAGTGCTTTATATATATTAAATTGTAAAAACAGTAATCTGTAAAAATAATCAAAAAAAATCAAGATACTTATATTTTGTAGCTCAGTTGCAGTCAACAACCTCTCTAGTCTGCACTGTGTGCAAAAGACAGAAACTTTTTTTTTTTTTTTTTTTTTTTAAGTAGTTTCTTCTCCCTCTCCACCCTTAAGGTGGATAGGCCTTTAGGCCTTTGGTCCTTTTCTTTAGTTGGTAGTTGGGGGTTCCCTTTGAGTGTGTGTGTGTGTGTGTGTGTGTGTGTGTGTGTGTAATATTGTTCCCTTCCCTGTAGCAAAGTTTTTAAAGTAGTTGTTGTGTGGGTCTTTGAGTTTTTGAGTGTGTTTGTGCTTTGTGTGCTTGAATAGACTTTCTGTCCCGGTCCTGTGGTATCATGTCCAGGGATACCAAGGTCTCAGGATTTAAGAAGTGTGACTCGTGCTGTCAGAAGATGTCTCTGACAGACTGTCACACTTCTTGGGTATATTGTTTGGGCCCTCTGCACCTGCAGGAGTCTTGTTCTGTCTGCCATGCCTTCAGTCCAAGAGTCCTGCAGGAACGCAGAAACAAGCTCATCCTTAGGGGCTTGCTAAAGCCTGAAGGTTCTCCAAAGCATCCGTCCTGTAGACCTTCTAAGCCCGTCAAACCATCGGCTCCATGTCCAGAGCCGGCACCGAGCGGACCTCCTCGTCTGTTCCGGCTGGAACCGATGCATCGAGGCCTCAGTCAGCTCCGACTTTAGTGTCTGAGCCGTCTCCAAGACGAAAACATTCCCAATCTCCTTCCTTGGAGTCGGTGCGTTCGGCTCCGAAGTCCCCTTTACTATTGGAGCGGAGCCATAGGTCTCACTCCTCTCGGTCTTCCAGGCTGTCGGATCACTACCTCGAGAGGGTAGTCAGTAGGCTCTTAGGTCGCAGGCGCTGGCCCAGATGCTGCATAGCCCTTCTCATCAGACAGTGGCTACCCCAGCGCCTGCTCCAATTCCTCCTCAGACTCTTCCTTTGAGCTCGGAGCCGGAGGTCGTCAGGGTTGGCACCTTTGGGGCGTCGGAACCGATACCACTCTTGTCGGCTCCGATCCCTTCCTTGGTTCCGTCCTTGGAGGGATCCGGGCGCCGAGACTCCCTCGTCGGCTACGAGGGGGCGAGTTATCGGACCCTTGTCCAACCCCGTTCTCCCGCTCGGAGCCTTGGTGCAGGTGAGTTCGGCCCTGACATCGGCCTCGGAGCCATCCCTCTCGGTGCCGGGGGGAACCCTTATCTTTTCGGAGTTGGGTCCCTCCTCCCTGCCTGATGGGGGCGCCTTTGAGGTCATGAGGAGCGTGCTGGCTCCTGTACTAGCGCCACGGTCGGCCCCTCCCTCTATGGTGCCTGCTTCGGCCTCTGCCTACCCTCCCGACCCCAAGCGTGGAGAACCAACGCTCCAGGTAGCCCCATTGGGCGTATCCTCCTCTTCCGAGGCCTCCCCGGATCCTGCAGGGGAGCCCCCTCGAAAGAGAGCATGCAAGAGGAAGCATGTGGACTCCCCTGAGTCTGTCGCATCAGACGCCGACCTGGATGAGTTGGAAGGGTCCCCAAGGTCCCCCTCTGAGGATGTCTCCTTTTCAGACATCCTGGAGATTCTCAAGCAGAGGGGGAACTGGTCTGCCCTCAACCCTTCCGAGGACGAGTTTAGATGCGTTTGGCTCTCGCCCTTCCACCTTCTGGGTGTCTCCGCCTTTCGACCCATTCATGGATGTAGTGGCTCGAAAGACGTGGACGGCTCCAGATACTATGGAACCAACTCCCCGGAGGCCTACAAAATTTATTACAGCCCCTTCTGACAGGCAGTTTCTAACTAAGGGCGTCCCTGTTGATGCCATGGTGGTGGCGGCCATTAAGAAGGAGTTGGCTGACCCTTCAGTACCTGTCCATCCTAATAAGGAATCTAGGACTATGGACAGGTATGGTAAGCGAATGTTTTCTTCAGTGACCTTTGCCATGCGGTCGTTTAATTATTTGTGCCATTTCACCTGTCTTCAAAGAGACCATCTCAAAGAACTGGGTGATAACTTATAGGACCCATCAGCTGCGGTGTCTCAGGAAAAGATCAACTCCCAGCTGGCGACCCTGAACTCGATTGTCAACTCCCCCATGCGGCTCATTTCCTATGCAGCCGATGGGGCGAGTAGGGCTGCAGGCACGGGCGTTGCTCTAAGGAGACACGCCAGGATGCGGCTTTGTAACTTTGCTGACACCTTCAAGGCGTCCTTCACTAACACCCCCTTTGATGGTTCTGCCTTGTTTGGACCTCCAGTGAAGGATATATTGACCAGGTGCGAGGAAGGCAAGACTCTATCTCTGCTGTGGGAGTCTGTTTTTCCGCTCCTTCTAGACCATACCCTAAGGGTCAGAAGAGTGGCAAAATGTGGTTCCGCAAACCTCTGGGAGTACTGCCTGACGCACTTGGTGAGCTTCCCTCCAGAGGCAGAGGAGGGAACAATAATAGACGCCGCCCAAGGGGCAGGGGGGGGTCCGCAGATTCAGGGTAGCAGAGAATCTTTCTCTGACAAACCCTTCCAACACCCCTGAGGAGTTGCCTGACTGTCCACCTTCGGAGGCAGTTGGGGGAAGACTATCACTGTACCCAGAAGCCTGGCATTCCCTCATGCAAAACAAATGGGTACGGTTGATCATATCCGAGGGTTACAGAATTCCCTTTATTCACACCCCACAACAGCCAAAAGGGCCCCTTCCAGACGTTCCACCCAGCCTGAGGGATCAAGCAGCACTAGAAATTTCAAAGCTGCTAAGAAAAAGAGCTATCCAGCCAGTCCCAGCAGACCAGCAAGGATCCGGAATCTACTCCAAGTTCTTTTTGGTACCAAAAAA